>NC_056751.1:780036133-780278702 GCF_019279795.1 Protopterus annectens | reverse complement strand
GTCACATGTCTGTCTCCGGCAGGGCTGTCACAGGTAGGCACAGCATGCAGTGATGTGTGACAATGCTTACACCCTCCACTGTGCTGTACACAAGCACTGCACACACAGTACAGCACACATGTCATTTATCTGCAGTGCCTGGGACCTGCCTCCATGCCCTACACGGCACACCTGCCAGTCCAGATTGTACACAGATCATACCTCCCAGGCACATACCTGGACTGCAACACACACGGTTGGGTGGTTCCCACACCACACAGTGATTTACACACATACTGTATATTCCCAAGACACATTGCATCATAGGTAATCCATGTTCAGATACCCATGTTCGTGACCGCTACACACATTGTGACACGCGACAGTGAATACACTGTACACCACAGGTTACATGCTGGTCATGTTGGCATACTGTACATTGCACCTAGGACAGTTGCTACTGCTATGTATTGACAGCAACACGCCCTTCCCTAGTATGGACTTCCATGTACCCACACATGCTTAGCCATGCAGTACGCATAGCTGGGTGACACACTACACGACACATACCATACCTACACTACCCTCGGCATGCACCAAACCTCCATGTGTCTGTGTGCTATGCCTACACACATCCCCCCTCTGTTTGCTGAACATCCATGCTTCTCATCCCTGCTAGCCACACCCTAAACACACAACCATAGCAGCATGCATGGTACATACACTCTACAGCCGGTATTACTGACATCCACTGACAGAGGTAGTTGATGGCATGGCACCCCGTACGATGGAAAGTCTACGTGCCTATGCCCACACTGATCACAGTGCACTTCTGCTACATTTACACACTGGTAGGGACCATGCTATTCCACACAGAGACATGGTGGTACTGGCCTTTTCATAGACGCCACAGTGGTAGTCCTGTTCCATGCACACATGCTGTATGGGCACATGTGCAGGCTGTTGCATGGTAGTTATGTTCACCTGTGTGTGGTGTGTCACTTGACAGTCATGGTGTGTCCTCATGGTGCATCACATACTCCACAGCTAGCTACCTACACATGACTGCCAGACATTGCAGTGTGGGCCCTCACGCAGTGTGGTGGTATGTCTCTGCTGTTTGACTACATCCACATTCAATGCAGCATAGCACAGTCATGCAGGCATTGCCAACACAGATGTTGCTGGCATCGTGCCTGCCAATGGGGTACCTACCAACAATACACACTCTCACTCACTACAGGGTTCCAATCCTTGGCTGGACATTGTATTAACCCTGTGGACACATACATAGTACTGCCATGCACATGTTATGTCCGGAAACACAGTCCCAATGTCACCTCCAATCGCCGTAGTTGTTGTATCCCGCCAACCTGGCTGTTACATGTCTCTGCAGCAGCACACTGCATTGACTGCTAGCCCATTCATGTCGTTGTGTACCCTGACCACCACACTACCACATCTATCACACTACACATGGGTGGTACTGCATTGCACGTATGGGGCTGCATTTGTACACCCATGACTGGGCCATTCAGTATGGCACTGGGCCACATCTTGACATACATGCTTCACACACTCATTGACTACCTGCATGCCTTTACTGGCACCCTTGTTGGGCTTATGTGCCACAGCACACCACATCCCATGCTGGCCACCTGTCATACTATTGCATGGGTGGTTAGGGTGGTACAGAGGGTATCACATCAGACATGATCCGCTCTTTGCCCTTCAGCGCCATTCCACTTTATGCTATTGCCAATGTACACATCCAGCATCACATCGTACCCTATGTCTCAGGATGTTACGCCATGTGCCTCCTGTACAGGTCACACAGTGGTGCAGGCATATCATGCTAACTACAACAAGTCAGGACGTGTGACATTGCACAGTCCTCAGACATGTGGCCCCTCATGCTCAGTATTTGCATACGTACACTACCTGCTGTCACACAGTATTGTCCATGCCTACATATACCACATCTACATACCTGGCAGCATTCTAGCTCATCCTACTCATATTGCTAACAACCATACAGGTGTCAGTGTGGCAGATATATCATGTAGATATCATTGCATCAGTTACATCACACATAGTGCATACACATCACCTTTGCATAGTGACAGTCATGCAGTGTGTATCACATGGATACTGTCCCTATACATGCATATCACGTTGTACATGGTTGATGTACACACACATGCCCCACATGGTGCTGTGGTTGCCATATTCCACCATGGCGTGGGTACACATGTGCAGGACCATGCATTTCTGGACCGTATGTCTAGCTGATACCTTGGGTGCCCTTGTACCTGTGCCATACACACATGTACACGCGGGCAGTGTTACAATAACACATGTGTGGTGTACCTTACACAATGGATACAACGTTACATGTCTCAGTATAGTCATGCTGTGATCTCTACCGGCTCAGACAGTTTACATATGCAAATGACAGTCATGTAACACATCTGTACTCACCTGCATACCACTAACACAGGGGTGTAATCTACTCTGCCATGGGCCATGTTCTCCGCGAGTACTGATGCATGTAGTACTCCTACATGGCGTTTGCAGTGGGCAGGGTGGGAGGAGCAGTCCTGCATGTGTGCACACATGCCACATTGCTCAGCCCGGGCATCTGTGTGACATCCACAGACTGGACACACACCGTGCTGTGGGACATAGGTCCTGTGCACATCCCACAGGGGCACACTGTGTCACTAGTCATGTGATAGCTCCCTTGCTGGTAGGGTGACACAGACCCATGGTACCACCACAGCGGAAGTACTGTATAGACATACAGTTGACATCCACTTCTGCCGTTCAGTGGACACTACCATGGGGGGGGTGACACTACTGTGTACATTGCACATGTGTTTACACATGGCCCTGCCGGACATCATTGTGGCACACATTGCACCTGCTACGGAACGTTTGGACATGGTTACTTGCTGTTCCCTCCATTTCGGGTACCTATTCTGCTACTACATTGTCCCATATGTGCAGGCCATACATATCTTGTTTATGTACATAACATTAGGCCATCCCTCCATCATGCATGCTATGCCTGTGATACTGTCTATGATTTCTGAACATATCCATCATGACAGCTTTGCATTACACATAATTGACATAGTCACCCCTACTGCGTGAGATACGTGCACGTCGTGCGCACATTCCGTATGACATCGACGGTATATGCCCATGCACATGTGTGCTGTGACACTATACATACATGGCCTATCCCCTGCTGTGGGGCTTCATTGTTCGATATCCACTGACAGCATCGGCGTGGGTGGTGGCATTGTTCTGTGTTTGGAATCCCTATGGCGGACCTTGGGTTATCACGTCTGTGTACATGTTGTCCCACTGCTGTGCACACGTTGTCCGCAGTCGTTGGTATGCTCCGCGGCTTAGCATTACATGACCACCTTTCACCACTCTCTGCCTAATGGACAGGTATCTTTACTTACACACATCATTCACATACAGTGCAGATTAGTCATACGTATCATGCGTTACACATCAGTACATCTCGTGGGTTCGACATACCTTTCCGGCCTTCGCTTCTGTATTCGTCAATATCTTCCTCTCAGTATTTTCTTTCGATAGCGTTTGTGTTCGTTGTGAACATACGGTTTGAATATCCAGGGAGTCTTCCTTTTATTCGTCGTCACCTGAGGCATGTGGGTTCATCACGCCAATAGCTGTTCCTCGGTGTGTACTTATGCGCATATCACTGGTGATCCTCCTCCATTTGTACGTTACCCAGGAAACTAGGCCATGGTTCATTCCTCGTGTGGCCGTTAGTTATTTGCACTACCTTCGTGGGGATGGTATGTATTGTATAATGTTTGTGTGACTGCATACGCTATGTGTGGTGTCAGGTACATTACGCTGTGGTGTTAGCCGTGGATTGTGTGTGTTGGGTATGGTATTCTGTTTGACATGTGGGTGTCCGTGTCCTGGCAGCGTCTGTCGATGGCATTGTGCATTCAGATGTGTAACATAGCTGTTATATTCCTGTACACAACGGATGCAAGGATGCATCAGCTGCTAGTGTTTCCCACGCGGCTTGTTGCGGGTATGCCGCTGTCATTGACTGCCTGTATGTTTTTGCTACGGTTTTAGCTGTTATCCCTTTGATATGTGCGATGGGGTATATCTGAGGATGTGGGTGACGGGTATGGGGTGTGGGTCTTGCATTTATACATACAAGATATGCTTGTGTGTGTGCTCCATCCCTGCTTGGGGAGCTGCAGGTTACCTGTCTGTTGTTCTGGGAATGTTTGTTTTGTTGATGTCGTGTGGTGTCGGTATCGCCTGCATGTGTGCTTCCTGCACGTATTCCTCCTTCACATCGGTTATATATCTGCGGATGTTCGTCCGTGCCTACTATCCATTGGCATTTTGTCACTGATAGTTACGGTGATTGTGGTCCTATACTTGGGACGGCCTGTATGCTACTGGTAGCCTCCTATTCGTGTGCCGCTTGCTTACTTCACGGTCGTGGAACACACAGCGGTATTTACGGGACCGTAAGTGTTCACGATCGGTGCCGGGATAGCACATTCGTATTTTCGCCGTACATGCCTGATGCTGTGTAACGCTGCAACGTATCGTGTTGAGTCTACCTTATGGCCGCCATACATACGGTCATGGTTTGTACATGCGTCCTTTGCATCTCCTGTTGGCTATGGCCCTGTGGTACATTCTGGGACATTTCCACTTTGCATCGTTTACGCCACGCGCATAGCCACTGAGGAGATGTCAGTACTACTTTGTGGGTACTGCTGTACATACGCCTATGGTTCCTGTACTGTATGCCTCGCATGTTATTACACTCCGCCTGTGACATGTCACCTACATACACATTTTACAGTGGCACACACATTACACACACACAGCGGAACACACGACAACCTCACCTCACACATACACATATTGCCGCCATGGCTCTCAACCTTCTATTTCCAAAATGAGGAACACACACATTAGTAATGTGGAACAAATGGGCATAATGTGGAACACATACTAATGGCATAGTAACAACTTCAGCTAAGTAGGTCATAGGATGGTTAAAATATGCTGATTTACTTACAATGAAGAACCTTTAATGAATTACTATGATTAATTTCTATTTACCAGGATGTCATTTAAATACATTCCTAACAATGGATGTTTGACAGACATTTTCAATGTGGAACTTTGAGGAACTGCGAGGAACATGAACTGTTTTAGACCCCAAATGAGGTACGTTCCTCATAATGACGTACACTTGACTGGTATGCTTGCCGCTTTCGCACCGACGGTTGCACACAATACCTACGTTGGCGCCGCCCGGCGGCGTGTATCTCCGCACTCATATCCTATGGATATGACACGCATATCCCGTTACTGTACCGTGGACTGGTGATCATCCCGACACGCGGATATGTATTGATGCAGGTTGACATTTCCATGGCTGGCGTTACCTGCTCTGCCCACCCTCCCGGATGATCGGGTTGTCGGTCACTATGTTTACTATGTGGAGATTTCGCGTCTTACTTATCTGTGAACTTGCATCCCTGGGTTCCATATTAACCTGTTGTACTTTATATCTGTGTATGCGTACATATATTTCTACATGTGTACTGATATCTATTTCCGTATCTGTGTATGCACATAGGTACATATGTGGTCGACTTGCGGCGATAGTGGTAGCATCTGCCACGCCGTGTGCTGTAGAACCGGGCGCGGTGAGGTGTTGGCGTTCCATGCTCTGCTGGCTATTGGGTGTGCAGTGTTTGGGCGGTGCCTTTGTTGGAGTCACACATAGGTCCAGCCATACGGTACACATTACGGGCGGACATGTTTGTGTGGCGTCCATTTCACTGTGTGTGCAGGTAAGGAGGTGTCAGTCCATGGGGCCTACACTGTCAAAGTATGTGCTATGCGTTCCCTCTTTGCCAGGGCGTAGGCATATTGGGTACGCCTCCGTCTACCTACTGGGGCTGGCACAGCGTGTTCATGGCGCTGAACGCCCTGTGCCTGTGCTTGCCTTGGCAGTTGTGGCGGGCTTGGTGGCCCTACACCATTATGTCCCTGCAGCAGCTGTTTCCGCAGAATCATATTGTGTAGCATACAACATACTATGAATATGTGGGCACATGTGCCTGGAGAGTACTGCAAGGCTCCACCGGATGTATCCAAGCACCGGAACCGTGATTTCAACATCCCAAACACACGCTCTATGATTATTCTGGTTTGTGCGTGTGCCTCATTATGGCGTTCTTGCATGTGTGTGTGTGCATTTCTGATGGGTGTCATCAGCCACGGCTCCAGTGCATAGCCAGCATCCCCCACAAGGTGACCTTGTGTGATGTCCCCCCTGGCGAATACCTGATACAGCTGTGAGGCATGCCAGATCTGGGAGTCGTGGAAGCTTCCAGGGCTGCCAGCACACACATCCATGATAATGCCCTGCGTATTGCACACGACCTGGCAATTGATGGAGGGGTATCCCTTGCAGTTTATGTAGCGTCTACGCTGCTCTCCGGGCGGTGACTTGATTTCTATGTGCGTACAGTCGATCGCACCCAGTACCTCCGGGTATTGTGCCACACGGTGGAAGCGGCGCATATTGCTAGCCAACTCCTCCTGAGATCTGGGGAAGTTTATATACTCATGGGCATGTCGTAACATGGCATCCAGGAACTGGTGTAGTACCCTAGATGCTGATGCCTGTGAGATACCCATTATATCCCCGGTTGGCCTTTGAAAGGTACCTGTAGCCAGTATTCGCAAGCTCACACATACCTTTGTGTCCACTGGGATGGGCTCCCCTCTGTTGTCTCTTGTTCTCAGGCGTGGCCGGCACAGCTCCACTATTTGCTGTAACGTGTCCCTGTCCACCCTGTAGCGCTCTACTATCTCCAGGTCTTGCAGCCCCTGGTAGGTCACCCTTGGTCTGAACACTCTCCTTCTCCTGTGAGGCCTACGATAGTTGTCGGCACCGTCCTCCGCAACTCTGTCTGTCTCTGCCACATACCTATGCATCACGGCCACGGCGGCACCCACCATATACATATTAAAAGTTCCCCGTGTGTTTACACCCTACGGTGCGGCGTTTGGGAAATCACGCTGTGTGTTGTGTGCATTCACACTTTATACTGTTGTGCTGTATACCCGGTGATGTCATTGGGTGTGTCTGTGCAGCCGTATCCATGGATTATTTTCGGTGTTTTACGGTTGCAACTGCAACGGTATTGCCTTTAGTGTTACATTACAGTTGCCTGCATTGGCTTAGCTTTGCATCTTACATTACTGCATCCTGCAGGCACATGGCATATGATGCATTTTATCTGCAGCCGCAGTTATGCTACCTCTGTACTTGGCTGTGCTATTTTGGTTCTTTGTTCTTTGCATTTCTACTACATCCCCTACTATCTTTGCATTCATATGCCTCCCGTTTCCCGTTATGCAGGAGTCTGCATACAGAGTTGTCGGCTGCCGCCGTTTGCCCTTCCTGGATTGATTGGTGTTGATTGCTCATTACGGCTCCAATTACACTGCTTCCGCATTTCCTCATATTCTCCGCATTACCTTCCTATATCCGTGGTTGTTGACGGGAGGCCGTCACATGACTGGGTTGGGAACATAGTCATCCTCGTGCACATGCATCTGTGCGCGCATTATGTACTCTCAGCGCATCTATTTCCTTACACGCCGGTCCTGCTGCTGTGATGTGCATTGTACAGCCCAGGTTTGCTGGCCTCCAATATGCTTCCTCCTACAGTGGCACACCCCTCTGCGATTGACATGTATCTCGTGTAGGCCACTCCTCGGTGTAGTACCGCTCGCGTTTGCTCCATCCTTACACCGGCGCCAGCTTTGCGATTCACTATTATCTGCCTCATTTGCATGGCATTGACTGCTAATACATGGTTATGGCGCCGAACACTGCCACCACTCCTTGACAACCCTTGCGCTGGGGTTGAGGCTTTCCATACATACTATGGTGTGTGGTGGCTGTACAGCTGATGTGTATTATACAGCTCTTTTAGGACATTGTCATATTATTTCATTGCTTTGCACCTTCTGTACACATATCCGGGGGTTCTGCTGTGGTTTCTACGCATGACATTTTGTCATTATTTACAGTTTGTGCATGTTTTCTTTGGACATTCTCGGTGCCTTTCGCCTTTGGCATATTGCACCTGTATGATACCTGACGTTGACAGCCTTCCCTTTACTCCTTGGTCATGTTTGGGTAAATGTAAACCGTTTTTTTCGGTTTACATTGCTGTGCCCTTACGCTACGCATGCCCCACTTCGTGAATCGTTATTTGCCTTCATTTGCATGGTGCAATACCGCGCACAGTGTGATTAGCATACCTACGCCGGGGGCGGCGCAGGTCCGGCGCACGCCGGTAGTGCACGTGGGATTGCTTAATACCTGAATCGCTCGGTGGCCATATTTGGCTTTATAACGCCGACGCTATGCTGGCGCCTGGCGCAAGGTTCATGAATCCCGGGGACTGTGTATTATCCAGAGTGCTGATGTCCACACCTAGGCACCATGCATGTTTGTGCTACAAAAAGTGACAAAAATTAAAAATGTCACTGTTTTCCTTAGGAAATGAAATGCATTTGCATGTTACTGGGTGGAGTACAAATGCAAAAGGCATTATAAAAAAAAATTAAAAAGTACCTTGTATTCCAACTTAACACACTGGATGGATATATGTAGCAAGAAACACAAATGCTACAGCATTAGCATGACAAAATTATCCTTTTCAAATTAGCTAACAACATCACGGGTAGTATTTTGGTTACACATAAGCAGGATTTCATGTGATGGCAATTGTCCTGAAGGGGGACACCTAGAGAGACACAAGAGGTCATTCTTGCCAAAGTGCATACAGTTGTTCATGACATCAAAGTTTACAATGTATTGTATAAGCATCATAATGAAAATTTGTGAGATATGGATAATTTCTCCATCATATATGACACATATGTACTCATTACTCATGTTAGTGTTTTTGTGTTAGCACACTGCAAAAATGTTTTATGTTACAACATCCATAGTACATATTATTATTACTAATGAGAAAAGGTGAGTGTATAGCACCTGTGTACCACACGTTTACATGGGTTACAGGTAAGATTTTTATCATGTATCACAGAGGTTTAAACACTACATTGGGTCTCAATATTTATGCTGAATCCAGTCATTAAAAAAATCTGTAAACTGGATTCATATCATGCATCATCTGTGTACTTTCTGTAAACTCATCTCACATACACAATGTGCCATTATATAGTTAACTGATGGATGAAATTTACTCAGTACTCTCCAGCGTGCCGATGTCCAGAGTGTCGATGTCAATGCACCAGTGCCAAGCTTGTTTACACTACAGACGCCATCCCAAATTAAATGTTTTACTTTTTTTCCCTTAAGAAGTCTACTGTAGTTCACTGCTGTGGACTGAAACATGAACATATGCTCTTACACATGATTTTGTTAATACAAACACCACTTTTTGCAGATTAGAACCCCAGAACACAGGAAATCCTCATCACACACTTGAGATTATTATCAAATTTATCCAAAGTATATAGCCTCTTAAGCGATAACATAAATAGTTTCAACTCCTGCTACCACTATCAACAATGACTCCTATACAGAGGTGTACACAAATGCCCTGTATAAACATCTATACAAATGTATATACTTGGCCACAGCTAAATGGATCAAAACAAGTTCCTTACAAAAAACAAGCCACCTTGGTGGACATCAAACATAAACAGGTTATACAACAAGAGGAACAAACTAACGTCCAAGAACAAGAGGGAGCTGGAACAAAGCTCCTCATTAGCACTCTTCAACAAAAATCTTGATGATTGGATGGGAAATAGGAAATTCACCCCGGGGATCAATTCTGTGGCTCTGCTCGACTGGGGCACAGGAAAATAATTTTCTTGGGTGGCAAAAGCCAGGGTACCTTCTTGGCTAGGCTTATATAGGCCCTAGGGCCAATAGCCTAGTACCTACATATGAACATATGAACCTATGAAGTGTCTCAGCAGAGGAAGGACACCCTCCACAGCTTGAACAAGTTAATTAGACATCTTGTAAAGTTCTCCAAAGCCAATCACAAAGCCAAACTAGCATCTCTAGAGAAGGATAATCACAAGGCACATCCCTAGAGAGGGACAATCACAAGGCACATCCCTAGAGAGGGACAATCACAAGGCACATCCCTAGACAAGGATAATCACAAGGCACATCCCTAGACAAGGATAATCACAAGGCGCATCCCTAGACAAGGATAATCACAAGGGTTATTTACTTAAGTCCGAAATCGAAAAGGAAAAGCCCAGCTTTGTGCCAAACTAGTAGTGCACAGTACCACTCATACTGACCCTGAAGACATCGCCAACCTGTTAGCAGACAGATTTGGTGCACACTTCACCACCCTGTCCCCACCAGATATACCCCAAAGCATACCTGTCACCAGTGCTTTACCTAGCATCCCCAAATAAGAAGTCATAACTGCACTCTCCATGGCCAAAAACACAGCCTCTATGGGACCAGATAACATCCCAGACTGCCTACTAAATGGTCTAAAACAGGACCTAGCAGAACCACTCGGCACTCTTTTCAACCAGAGTCTAAGTACTGGCTTTATCCCACCATAGTGGAAAACAGCAACAATAATTCCCTTGCACAAAGCAGGTCCATTAACTGACCCTGAGAACTATAGCCCCACAAGCCTAACTAGCCTTGTCTGCAAGGCCATTGACAGAATCATCATGAACCTTATCAAAAAAGACATAGGTGACCTTCAAACTGTTGAACTGACACAACTTGGCTTTGTTAATGGTAGATCATGCTTATTAAACCTGGAGAGCTTCTTTGATAATGTCACCAAAGCCCTGGATAGACAAAACAGTACATACAACCGATATTGACCTGGTCAAGGCTTTTGACACAATTCCCCACTCAGGCATCATTGAGAACCTCACCCAGCTAGGAATTAACCCATATGTCACTAGATGGGTAGCCAAGTGGCTCACTGACAGAACACATACAGTCAAAGTTGGGGATTCCACCTCTACCAGCAGATCAGTTACCAGTGGTGTATCACAAAGATCTGTGCTAGGACCCCTACTGTTTTGAATCCATTTCTCAGAGGTCCAGGAGAAAATAGATGACCTGTGGCTTACTAAGTTCACCAATGACTGCAAAATGGGTGCAGTCACTGAGTCCCCCAACAATGCTGACATACTACATAAAGGGCTTACACAGACAAATGATTGGTGCCAAAGCCATTGACTTAAACTAAATGCAAAAATTCATTATCATCCCTTTCAGGAAAGGGGAAGTCCCTGAAAATTACAATATTAATGGTACCGCCTTTAGCTCAAACCCTGTGTTGAGAGTTTTGGGAACACAGGTTGATAGCAATCTTAACTTTGATCACCATGTGTCCACAGTGGTAAGGAAGACCTCCTAAATTGCAGATCTCATAAGTGAGGGTATCACATGCAGAGTTAAGGATGTTACAAGTCCCCTTGCACTCATCCTTCATTAGACCACTAGTATAAAGTACAATGCTCCCTTCTGTATGTACCTCACCAGACACCTGCATCAGCTGGAGAGACCTCAGAGGTTTCTCACCAAGAAAATTCAGGGCCTTCAACACATGTCCTACACGGACAGACTGAAGGCCCTGTCACTGTACTCTATCTTATAAGCTGCTGAGAGGCATCTTGTGCCTGGCCTACAGACCAGTCCCGGACCCCTCCCTAGTGGAAATGCTGCACATCTACAAGTCAAATGGAACAGGGGCCATCACTCTAGGGGTCTTAGCCTGGCCTGTGACATTAACAGGAATGCTGGACACACAGATATGTCTTCCAGAGATTGCTACTCCTCTGGAAGAAACTCCCATGAAACGGAGTTCCTCAATGACTCTATTTAAGCATAACTTAAGACAACTGGATGGGAGACCATAAACTTACCCCAGGGGTGTCACCTATGTTCCTCTTGGATAAGGGCAGTCTGTGCTGATCATAGACTTGCACTGCAAATTTACACCATACAAATTGGTCAATAAGGAAACAAGGGGTAACATGGCTAGGCTTATAAAGGCCCTAGGTCCAATAGTCTAGTAACCTCCTATGAACCTATGAACCTATCAGTATGTGCCACAGATACTCAAGATCTGACAGTATAAATTGGCATTACAGGTGCAACAAAAACAAGTTTTGAACTTTGTGCTGTGTAATTTGCAGTTAGTAGTGCGGATGGCTGCAGGGAAGCTAATGTTTCGTCTCACAATATAAAGTAAACAATTGTAACAATGTAGCTCTTTTCTTCTCTTTATTTTGTGAACATATTCCCTTATCTATGCTTCTCTAACAAGACTGCTATGTGATTTGCCTTGCAGATGAAATATTTTTCAATGAATAATCTACTTCCTTAGAACTGCCAATACAACTCAGAGGCAACTTTTCTCAGAAACATATTAATGTTAGGAATGCTGGTCTCCTAGGTCAGACAGTGTACTCACAAACTGTCTTGTAAGTCTCTTATCCCTGATACACCCTCAGAATGTGTACATCAAAGAGGATAGACTGAAAATCTGATTGTTACTGAGGTCAGACTAATCATTCACACATGCAAGGCCTTAGCAGGTAACACTTCTCAATTCTTGTCCTTGCACTGCTGGGACATGTGAAAGAAATTGTGTAGGAACTCACCCCATGTTTTCCTACCTTACACTAAGTGCAGATTGTGGGATTCATGAATGCTAAAGAGTTCACACCTCATTTGCATACTCACAATGCTGAACATCTGCACTATACAAAGAAAACTGTCTAGGTAAGAAACTTGTTCATAGGATCATAGGGTGATACTAGGCTACTGGCCTGGAGGCCCTTATAAGCCTAGCCAATAATTTCACCCATGTTCCCACAAAGTTAGCACCTGTTTCCCCTATCCAGCAAGGACACAGGTGGGATCCCAGGGGTGTATTTATGTTCCCTATCCAGTTGTCCAGGTTCCAGCTAAAGATGGCTAGTGAGGTACTTTTCTTGACATCGAGAGGGAGTCTATTCTACATATGGGGGAGTCTTTAGGACACAAATCTATCCCAATAACAAGTTCTATTAATGTCAGAGACCAGGTTGAGTGGAGTTTGACTTATGGATATGCAGCAACTCCATCAAGGCTGGGTCTGAGATGGCTTTGTATGCCAGACACAGGTCACCTTTGAGCAGTCTGTATGAGACTGAGTAGAGGGACAGGGCTTTTAGCCTATCTGTATAGGACAGGCATTTGTGACCCTGGATTTTCCTGGTCAGGAACCTCTGTGATCTCTCTAGCTGCTGCATATACTTGACAAGGTATATGCTGAAGGGGCATTGTACTTGATAATGGGTCTGATAAGGGAGGAGTACAGTAATGTTATGACCTCCTTGTTACTAAATTAAATACTCTTACTTATTAGGTGGGCCCTGTAGAAAGCCTTCCATACAACATAGGCAGCATGGTGGTAAAAAGTCAGGTTGCTATCAACTTGGGTGCCCAATTCCCTCACAACTGATTACATGCTTAGTACATTGTTATTAATGTGATAATTAGTGGGGATGCCATTTTCCCGAAAAGGGATAATGATGCAGTTCTTCACATTCATTTTGAGGCCATGCTTCTGGCACCAATCATTGGTATGGGTAAGACCCTCTAGGAGGATGTTCACATCACTAGGGAAATTTAAGACAGTGCCCAATTTGAAGTCATCTGCAAATGTAGTCAGCCACAAACCACTGGTTTCGGCTTGCACCTCAGAAAAGTATATCCCAAACAGTAGAGGCCCCAAGATCAATCCTTGTGGTACACTGCTCATTATGGGTCTACTACTAGAGGTGGCTTCCCTTATTTTGATTGAGTGAGTTCTATCAGTGAGCCAGTTAGCTACACATGTGGTAACATACAGGTTGATGCCTAGCTGGGAGAGTTTATCTATTACGCCTGAGTGGGAAATAATGTCGAAGGCTTTGGCTAGGTCAAGGTAGGTAGTGTGCACTGTCTTCCCCTTGTCCATGGCTTTGATGACTGTTTTGAAAAAGTTGACCAAGTTTAACAGGCATGATCTCCCTTTGACAAAACCAAACTGTGGGATCGCATGTTTAAAAGTTGCCAATGTCCTTGTTTATAAGGTTCATGATAATGCGTACCATGGCCTTGCAGATAAGGCTAGTTAGACTAATGGGCCTATAATTTTCTGGGTCAGTGGATGCTCCACCTTCATGTATAGGCAGGGGTGACAAGTCCTTCCAAGACTGTATCTGGGCGAAGGTGGTCAACATTGTGAATGCAGTTGTAGGCCATGGACATACACATTCCGACAAAAGACATAGGGTCATTGGCCTTATGCAGGGCAGCTGAAATTGTCCATGAATGTATGGTGATGGTGGGGTCCTCCTACTGAGCCACCACTGACTGAAACAGAGGAGTTCTTGTCCATTGTCAGAGATCCAGATAGCTCAGCACAAGGTTCACACAGAATCATTGATATTGGGACTGATGTGGAAGACAACCCAAGTGTGTCAACTGTGGAACTTCCAGGTATGCTATACAAATAAATAATTGTCATTGTATATATCTGTTTGTATAGGACCATCATGGAGGCGGGTCTATATCATAATAACGAAAGTTTAATAGTTTGAATGCATAAACATCGAACTTTATGCATCGAACTATTAAAACATCGAATTGCATTTAAAATAATTTTAAAATAAAAAAAACAGAACAGCTAAAAAATGTAGGCGGGGGGGCAAGCCCCCCTGCACCCCCCACACCGCCCGCTACTTAAATATACCAACTCCGAGATTGCACTTCAACGGATTTTGGTGTGGAAAGGGAAAATCTCCTTTTCCTACACTGTAGAGCGATCTCAGAGTTAGTATATTTAAGTAGCGGGGTTGTGGGGGGTGCAGGGGGCCTGGCCCCCTGCCTTAACCCGTCAGGGTAAGTTTCTGTTATTTTATTTTATTTTTTTTATTTTTGAAGTTATGGAACTTCGATCACATCATGTCTACCATATGGTATTCGATGTTCAGTAACTTCAAGATTATAATATAGACCCCATGGAGGCACAGGCATGTTCCAGCAGGGCCTTGGAAGAGATAATGTGAGTACTAAACTTTGTGCTTTCTGATATGCAGACCTGCCTGAACCATATGGGTGACTCTTTGGACAGGATGAATGATACACTGGATCAGGCTGTGTCTGTAGTGGAATACCTGCTGGGGGAGGGTTGGCAGACATGTGGCTGTTCACCTGGTACATCAGCAGGTGATAGCCGACATGGCCATCCAAGATCCCACCCCTGTAGTGGCACTTCTTCCACTGCTCTGTCAGTAATTTTGATGTCCACACCCAAACGCGGTAGGCCATGGGGCAGGGCAAAGTCTTGATGAGAGCTCCTCCAGCATGGTACCCTGAATTCTAACCAGGGCCATGGAACTAGCACAGAAACTCCTGGCACAGGTAGTTCTCATGGTTATGGTTGGTGACACTGGACTAACTACCCTACCATGCATGGCTCACACCTGCCAAGATGCCAGAATGTAGTGCTAGCACAGTGCTCGATTGTGTTCATGACACACACACACACACACACACATACACACACACGCACACACACACACACACACACAAGCACACACACACGCACATACACACACACACGCACACACACACACACACACACACACACACACACACACACACACACACACACACACACACACACACACACACACACACACACACACACACACACACACACACACTACTTATGTACTCAGTACTGTTGACTGCTACATGTATCTTGTATCTTGCTCTGGCTCTGCAAACTGGATACTCAGAGAATCAGTTGTTTTACTTGCACACACTCACTTCTTTGATTTCAGGCTTGCTCTCCTATCCCCCCCCCACCCTGTGCAAGTGATGATGACTGCACCCTGCTCTTTGTACATTTTTTGTAACTTCAGGTCACATATGCGTCTGATGCATAGTAAGGGTAGTTAATGCTTGTTACTCATAGCATTCTTTTAATGAAACTGTATTGCAGAATAAATGCTTGTATTCATAGCCCATAATCAGTTATGAATGATTGCTTTTGTAATTGTTGAGCCTCACTGTATTTGTGTTACTGTTACTCATGCAGTCGCAGTAGCTGTTTAAGTCCTGCTTACTGTTATACTTGTGCAAGTGATGCTACCATTGACTTGCTCACTGGTTTATATACAGTGGTCAACTGAAATGCTTAATGCACATTATTGGGCAAAATCCAAAGCTGTATAATGCAAACATCACTCATAAGGTACTACTGACATTACTGTACACCTAGGACATGTATCACCTAAGGGACATATGAGAATTTGCATGTCATAATAATCAGTTATATAACTGCATTGCTTTTTATATACAAGTTCCAGACTTACCTTGGTAATAATGCAAATACAAAATGTCTTTGGTGGGGGGGGGGGGTTGTTTCTGTCTGATGCTAACTGATTACAACCATTAGATGGTTAAGAAAAGGTTATGCAGTTTTATAGGTACTTGTTTTAGTATTTGTATGTGCTAAGGCTCTTACTCTCTCATTAAGAGAGTCAGTGTGTGCACTATCCTTTGTCTCTTAGCCACAGCCATGGCATATTGTGCACACATATGTCTACTGGCAGCATCTGTGACTGGTGGTTCCCCTTCAGACTTCATCTGTATCTGCTGGAGCTGCTGGCGCTGCCTGTGGTACTAACTGTGGTCCTGCCCCTAGTTGTCCTAGTTGAAGCTGTTTCCTGAAAATGATAACAGACCACACGGAGCAGACTGAGTATTTTAGCAGAGGTTGCTAGGTCATATTACAGGACACCACCTGAAGTGTCTAGACATTGGAACCTTGATTTGAACAAGCCAAATATACTTTTGTATGGTATTCCTAGTTTGAGCATGGGCATTGTTTTATCCTTGCTCAGTAGGGTTGTGTGGGTTTCTTATGGGTATCATGAGCCATAGTGCCAGTGCATAACCTACATCCACCACTAGATGCCCTTGTGGAAAACACCCCTAGCAAACACTGTGTTCAGCTCACAGATGTGTGAGTTGTGAAAACTGCCTGGGTTACATACAGACATTGTAGATGATCCCTTGGGCATTACAGACAACAGTTTATAGAGTGGTATCCTCTCCTGTTAATGTACCTCCTTCTATATTTGTAGACTGGGGCTTTTATTTCTATGTGGGTGCAAGCTATAGCCCCCAAAGCTTCAGGGAAGTGTGCTATTGCAGAAAATTCCAGCGTGGTTCTTGTTGACTTTACTGAGGTGTATGGGAAACAGATATGTTTCTTGTATGTTGTAGCACTGCATTTAGAAATCCTGAAACATAATAGAAGCTGAGGCCTGTGACTCCCCTAATATATGCCCTCTGGGTCTCTGGCAAGTACCTGTAGTTAGTATATGTAGAATTGCACATACCTTTGCTTCCACTGGGATGGGCTCTCCTCGATTTCCTTGGGGATGCAGGTGAGGGCGTCAGAAGTTGCATATTTCCTCAAGTGTTTATGTGTCCACCTGGTATCATTCTACATTTTGTGTCATGCAGTCCTTGATAAGTCAAACAGGGTCTAAATACCGTTCTTCTTGATTGAGGTCTGACAGCAGCAGCACCTTGAATTAAAGCTTGTTGCACAACTGGTAACATTTTTTTTCTAAGTATAATCGTAGCTGTAATCCAAAGAGTTTTGGATTTCTGGTAAAATGGCTACTCTGAGTGTGCATGACCACTTTATAGGTAATAGCGCTTCCATGGTGGATTGGTTAATTAGCAAGCAATATAACTACTTATGCTGTTATTAGTATATTCTGCCATTTACCCCTGTTTTGTGGCTCTACACTTAGTGTAGTGCTGTTTAATGTATATCAAATAGCGAGCTACTGCTTACACACCACACTGCATATATGATAACTGCACTTAATGATGCTGTTATTAGTATATTCTGCCATTTACCCCTGTTTTGTGGCTCTACACTTAGTGTAGTGCTGTTTAATGCATATCAAATAGTGAGCTATCGTGTGCACACCACACTACACACATGATAACTGCACTCAGTGTGGCCTTTCATGAATCCAACCAGCGGTTTTCTTTCATAACAATATACCCATCAGATGACAAAGAAGTTGTTTTAACCACTTCAGAGATTCATCATCATCACAAACAAGGGTATCTTGCTGTGCAATGAGGAAAATGTGAGTGAATGACAGGCTCTTGTTAAAAACACAGCAGGCAGCCAAAGAAAGCCAGAGCCATATGACAGTGTGTGCTATTACTGATTTAAACATCACCATCACCCTGCAGAAAATCCAAGCTGATCAGTAGAAAGTAGACCATATTTGTTTGCATGTTCAAGTACGTGCTTATATATTATTTTTCCAATGATGTTTGCCACAACATGAAGAGTTATGGAAGACCAGAATGATACTATCGCAACTGTTAGTCCCTTATAACAATCTTACCTCCCTTCGATCTTCTTCTAAACTTATGACCAAATCTGTAAAATCCCACAACTTAGCTGGTGACTCTCTGTTTACTAATACTGTAGGTAGGACATGGAATCTGCTACCCAACAGATATCACTCTAACCTCCTCCTTACCACTCTTTAAACAAAAAATCAAGCAGTACTTCCAAAACCACTGGCTTTGTTCCTGCAGGACTCCTGACTAACCTTCCGCACTTCTCCTACTTAACCTTAACTTTATTCATTATTAATACCTATACTTACTATTTCTTTTGTCTTGCCCTACTCCCCCTACTCAACCTTAACTTTATTCATTGATTAATATCTATACTTACTTTTTCTTTTGTCTTGCCCTGTTGTTCTCCTCTAATGCTCTGACTCACTCCTACTTTCTCTCCACCACCCTCTCTACCATCTCCCTAACTCGTCACTTTACTTGACTACTGTTTTCTCACTCTTTCCCTCTCTTGTATTTCTACATTAATTCCTTCACATCTCCTGCTTTACATCTTTCTCTTTGACAATTTTCTAAAACTAATAGCTAATCTTTAGCTTTTTAATGTCCACTTCTAATGACCTAGTACAATTTTTACAATTTTGCTTCTACTACCTAGTAAAACGTTCATAAGTGCCCTAGGTTTTTTTGTTGCACTTATTGCTAAATGTATATTCTTAGTATGCTTAAATTTTGTGTGGAGCTTTTCTCCCCGGGCCTCTACTGAAAATGGACATGTATCCAGCTAGACTAGCCCGGTTAACAAATGGAAAATAAAATAAATAAATAAAATTGTTGGCTATTTGGATGGTTTATCTTTAATATATACACACTGAGCCGAGTGGAAGAGGGGCATTGACTACAACTCTGATCTGAGATATAACCCAATAAATATCATGTTTTTTTTTTGCTTATTTTTACTAGTTATTGCTTCTAGCAATTTATATATAGCACTTTTTATTGTCTGCTGCATACTTTTTACTGTATTTTATTGCTATTAACTAATCTGCACAGTTGAACTAAAATTGTCTGCCTTACAGTGCCTGATAAATAAGGTTTTTACTGTCACACTGGTTGTAAAGCTTTTTAACTAGTTTCACTGTATGAAAGGTATTAACTGGAAATGTTCTCTACTTCTTAAGCACCTGTTTGTTTTGATTTCCTGTCAAGGAGTGTATCACATAACTGATTTGTTTGCAGTTAAAAGCGTTCTGTAGAGTCTCCATGCTCCTTTATCTGTTTAAAAACTTTCATTTTGTGGCTCACTGCTGTTTTTCGGGTCTATATTACATCAATGAATTCTTAAATGCTCGAATCTCTAAAGGTCAAACTAAAATTTAAAAAAAAAGTAAGAGGAAAGGGTTTTAGCTGGGGAGCAAGCCCCGCTGCACCCCCACACCCCCCGCTACTTAAATTTACCAACTCCGAGATCGCACATCAGTGCCCTACAGTGCGAAAACGGGAAATTTCCCATTCCCTACACTGTAGAGTGATTTGGAGTTGGTATATTTAAGTAGCGGGGGTGGGGTGGGGGGGAACAGATTTTTTTTCACTTTGTTTTTTTAATTTTTAAACATGTTCGAACATTTAAATGTTTGATCTCTAAATCGTTGATGTAATATAGACCTTTTTTCTGCTGTGATAAAAATTTCTGTAGTGTTTACAGTCTAAAAGAGTGTAGGCTACTAGTTGTAGTATTGTTCACCACAATCCCTCCCTGTTGGCATGTTACTGTTATACTTGGTAGCTTTACAGTTGCCCATCAATACTGTAAATTTGTTCTGGGTCACTCCTCCCAGTCTAGTGTCATTAGCTCATTCTACCTTCCTTACCTTGAACTATCTTCTGCTTCTCCTTTCTCCCTTTCTTTAACAAAAATACTTTGTTATAATCTCCCTGTGTTCTACTTAACTGTAAAAAAAAAAAAAAAAAAAAAAAATATATATATATATATATATATATATATATATATATATATATGTATGTATATATATTAAGCTTGTTTCCTGCCTTTCCTGTAACTAGTCTAGTCCAAATACAGATTTGCTATATCCAGTACTGTTTGTAAGCTTCTGAGCCCCTCAAGTCTGTCTGTGTTGGAGGGAAGCATTCTAGCTTATCAGTGGGAGTGGTAAGCACTAGGTAACCTGTCTACCACATAAGGAGTGGTTTCTGGCCCAGGAATTGTAGTTTATTGGTTGTTTGGGCAGTTTTTCCATCTCTTTCAACTTTTTGATTTAAAAGCCTGCATTTTCACTTGTTTCTTTCCTGTAAATAGTCTAGTCCAGATACAGATTCTTAGTTTTATGAATTTTTAAGAAAGCGCATTTGCACTTGTTTCTTTCCTGTAACTAGTCTAGTCCAGATACAGATTCTTCGTTTTAGCACTTGAATTTGCTTATTCGTGCTTAGCACTTGTTCAGAACTTGTTGTAAGCACTAAATAAGCTACAAATTACTATAGCACTCAACCTTCCTCATTACCTGGAGGAAAACAGTTTTTGTACTTTCCTCACTTGCTTAGTGAAAAACAGCTCTTGTACTCACTTTCCTCACTTGTCTAGAGGAAAGTAGTTTTTTATTCAGGCATGTCCAAGGGTCAGCTCCCAGTGTTCTCTCCTGTCTATCTGATGAATCTTGGGGCAATGTAGCAATTGCCTCATGTACAGAGACAAACCTCTCCTCCTACCACCCAACACTACAACCTGTGAGAGATGCACTTATCTAGCCAAGCTGGAGGTAAACCTCTCTCCAACCGAGACTGAACTTGACAGTCATGAGGAGAAGGTAAACATTTGCACCACAACACACTCATCACATAGTCTCACTAAATCTACACCACCAAAATCCACACATAGAAACACAAAAACATTCGCGGAGGCTCTCAATAATAATCTGCTCAAGCAACAGATACCGCCAAAGCAGAAACGCAAGCAACCTCCACCCCCCAACACAACCCAAATGACACATAGCCCAAAGACTCTGTGTGGCAGTCAACCACAGCCCATAAGGCAAAACAATGTACCCAAAACACTAGTCATAGGTAACTCTATAGTCAGGCACACTGATGTCCCACTCACCAGGCTAAACAAGGAAAAGGTTAAAGTCATCTGCCTGTCGGGTGCCACATAACCCACTCACTCAGGTCACTCTACAACAAGTACAAATATGACTCTGTCATTGTCCATGTTGGTGCGAACAACCTGAGATGTACCTCCCTGGACTACATGAAAAGAGACATGGAAGAGCTCTCTGATCTTGTAATCCAGGCAGGTATGACCCTAGCCCTGAGTAGCATTCTGCCATCACCCAGAAAGATACCACAGTACAAGGACAAAATTATTGACTTCAACAATTGGCTAAGTTTCTGGTGTCATTCTAAGGGGATCCAGTATCTCTCTGCGTGGGATGACATGGTTGACAGACCACAATGCTTTGCCAGAGATGGCCTGCACCTATCACCCCTGGGATTCTGGATACTGGCTAAGGCTCTTGCTACCCCTATAGTGCCTTTTTTAGGCAAGGTTCAAATGACAAATTCACCACTGTAACAGGAACAGGCAAGCAAAAACTGAGGGTAATGTTACTCAATGCTAAATGTCTAAATCTCAAACTGCACTCACTCGAGGAACTCCTTAAAAAAGGAGAACATCGATATCTGTGCAGTAACTGAAACATGGTTCAAGGCTCCAGAGAGCACTCCTGCATTACCAGCCTATAACTCATACCACACTTTTCGGCCATCTAACCTGGACAGGAAACCCAAAGGCAGAAGTGTGTCCATATTCTTTAAGGATATCCACACCTCCAGGCTAGTTGCTCAGCATAATGCATCCAAGGTTATCTGTGTGCAACTAACTCTGGGCAAAACTGCAATCCAAATTATAGATTGCTACAGATCCTCCACCATGCCCCAGGATTCCCACTCATCTTTTCTTGATATACTGGAAAATATTTGGGTTTAACCAAACACCCTGATAATGGGTGATTTCAACTACCTCATCATTAACTGGGAAAACTACTCATGTACCAACTCCTTTGCTCACAGCTTTCTGGAATTCATAAATTCCAGTGCCCTGGATCAACTTATCTACATCCCACCAGGGGCAGCACTTTCCTAGACCTAACATGAGTGACCAGTGTTCCACACCTGAAGTCAACTCCTCGTTGGACAGATCCGACCATAAGCTAATCACCATAGATATCCACACACCCCATCCACCCCACATTAAGGAAACCACAGTAAAAAAATTCTCCAAAGCCAACTTCATGCTTCTTAAGACAGAAGTGGTGAACTTCATGATACCCATGCAGATGGACAATACAGTTATGACTGCTGAATCCTACACAAATGCACTCTAAGTACTTACACAAGTGTATGGATCATGCTATCCCAAACAGAACCAAGACGCTATCCTCCAGCTGTTCTGGTGGTCCCCTGCCACAAACAAACTCTACAACAGAAGGAAGAAACTGTTGCAAAAGAGAGTAAAATCCATGAGTGGAGGAGCTCCCTGGCCATCCTCAGTAAGAAGCTGAGATCCCTTATAAGATCCTCCAAAGCTAGTCACAAAAACAAAATTGCCACTGATTCTAAGGACAACCGCAAAGCATTCTATAGTTATGTCAAGAATCTCAATGGCAACACCCCGATCTGCTCTGTGTTACAGCACAATGGCATGAAAATTACAGAACCAAATGATATTGCCAACATCCTGGCAGATAGGTTCAGTGCTAACTTTACCCTTCTCTTATCCCCTAAAGGGCCCATATCTATACAGGAAGAATGCAGAGTCCCTGTAATCACAACTACACAGGTAAAAGCTGCACTCTCTAAAGCCAAAAACACAGCATCCATGGGACCGGACAGCATCTCAGGTTGCGTTTTACACAAACTTCAGAACGAACTGGCTCCCCTCCTAAGCACCATGTTCAATCATAGCCTCACATCAGGCTTTGTGCCCACTGAATGGCACACAGCAACAGTTATCACACTCCACAAAGGGAAAGCCACCACTGATCCCAGGAACTATCACCCTATTAGCCCGATGAGCCTGGTCTACAAGGCCATTGAACGCATCATCATGGAACTCAAAAAAAGACATTGCCAACCTCCAAAACTGGACCCCACCCAGTTCAGGTTTGTGAAAGGTATATCATGCCTCCTGAACCTGATCGACTTCTTTGAGGCAGTCACCAAAGCCGTAGATGAGGGTAAGGTGGTTCACACAGCCTATCTTGACCTTGCCAAAGCTTTTGACACCATCTCCCATTCTGGAATTATAGCTAAGCTCACTAAACTAGGTATAAATCCCTACATCACAAGATGGGTTGCCAACTGGCTCACTGACAGAACCCACACTGTAAAAGTTGCAGACTCCAAATCTGACTTCCAACCGGTGACAAGTGGAATATCACAGGGTTCAGTCCTGGGACCTCTCCTGTTTGGTATCTACTTTTCTGAAGTACAGGCTAACACAGACGGCCTTTGGCTAGCAAAGTTACAAACCAGGAGCAATAAACGAGTCCCCAAATGATGTGGACATCCTACAGAAGGGCCTCACTGAGACAGATGCCTGGTGTCAGAGCCATGGCCTCAAGCTCAATGCCAAAAAGTACATTGTCATCCCCTTTGGTAAAAACTCTGTACCCATGAACTACCACATAGGCGGCAGTCTACTTAACACCAAATGTATGATAAGAGACCTTGGGACCCAGGTGGACAGTAGTCTCTCCTTTGGTAATCACATCACCACAGTAGTCAGGAAATCCTTCTACATGGCACACCTCATCACAAAAGCATTCTCATCCAGGAAAAAAGAGGTCATTGTTCTCCTCTACTCGACATTCATTAGACCCATTATAGAGTACAACACCTCTTTTGGAATGCACCTCATAAGACATCTGCAGCAGCTGGAAAGGCCACAGAAGTACCTCACAAAGATGATTACTGGCCTCAAAGAGATGCCCTACACTGACAGTCTCAAAAAACTTCCAGCTTTACTCTGTAGCATATCGCCTACTCCGAGGTGATCTCTGCCTAACATATAAAGCTATGTCAAACCCAAAGCTGTTGGACATGTTACACCTAAAGAAATCCCAATCCCTCTGAGCTACATGGTCTAGGGACCTAAACTTTGTCACCACAATAAACTGGACATGCTGGAGGGATAGATTCCTGTCCCAGAGACTTCCCATACTTTGCAACAAGCTACCTATCTATGTCAAGCAAAGTTCCTCATTAGCACTCTTCAAGAAAAATCTTGATGAGTGGATGGGAAATAGGAAATACACCCCGGGGATCACTTCTGTGGCTCTGCTTGACAGGGGAGCATAAAAATAACTTTTTGTGGGTGGTGTAAGCCAGGAAACTTTGTTGGCTAGGCTTACTTAGGCCCTTGGGCCAATTGCCTAGTAACTACCTATGAACCTATAAAAGTATAAATCATTTGTTCCCAACAGAATGACAGTATTTTTCAGGAGGCTGTGACATTCAGATTCTAACAGACTTGAAGTATGCTCCCTTTTTTAAGAATTCAGCTCCCTTTTTTAAGAATTCAAAAGAGTAATATGCTGCTGTTAGTGGTCCCATTGCAACGAAGGTACTGTAGAAGCTTTTTTATGTAGTAACTAAATGGCTCTAATGTAAAATATGGAGGGCAAATCATTGTTGAGTGAGCGGGGCGAATGAAGAGACATGAAAAAAAGTCAAGGTTGATTGCTAAAGTTAATTATTTTTTATACATTCTTAATTAAACATGGTATTAAAAAGTGAAATAGGTGCATATACACTAACAGAAAAGAAAGCAAACCTTATTAGCATTTCTTTTGATATTTTCATGCAGTATATATTTTAATAATTTTCATTCAGCCCCACACTGCATACATTGCAGAATTCCTGACTTCCTTTAAATTTCACTCCTGTTCCTGAACATTGTTCCCATAAATCCCATGTTTCTGTAATATTCTCCTTTCCTAAAGATCCCACTTCCAGTAAGGACATGACACTGTTGCTTTCTGCAATGGGGACTAGCTGTCTGGCTGTCCAATTGCATGGATGCTGTCTCCCAAGTGTTTTGATCTCTCTTTAAAATGTTGCGCCTGGTTGAATAGCTATTATGTAGTTATTTATGTTGTTTATTTATTTATTTATTTAAAATGCATCGGTATTCTACTGGCTCTGTGCTGATCCCCAATCTGGTGCTCCCTTCTTCCTGTCTGTCCTAAATCTTCTTCACCAGATTGTCTTCTGCTTTTTGTACATGTGCCCAAACCACCATGATCTGTACTCTGACCGTCTCTGCAGTTGGGGCTACTAGGGTGTCTGCTCTGCTGTCGTCATATCTTCATCTGTCCCACAGTGTCCATCCTACCAGCTGTCACAGACACTTCACCTGCATCACCTGTTGCTTCCTCGACTGCTCTGGTTTCAATGCCCAGTTTTTTGTACTGGACAGTAGTACTGGTTGCAGCATTGTTTTGTACACCTTATGTTTCAATTTCTTTGGCATTCTTCAGTCATATACTACCCCTGGGACTGTGTGCCAGTTGGCTGCAGCCTCTCTGATTGTATCGTTGCCCTCCTGATTCAGACTTTCCTTTTCCTCAGCTACCCCTGCAGTATATTTGATGCTGTTAACCTGTGTCACTATTTTCCGTTCTGTCTCAATTTTCAGCTCCTTTTGATTTCCCTCCTTTGCATCCATGACAGCGGTCTTGTCTCATCCTGTCTGTACTCAGCTTCATCCCATCTGCCTTCAGTTTTGCATTCCATTCTCTTATCATTTGATGAATTTCTTGCTCAGAGTATGCTTATAATGTCACATTGTCTGCATACAGCAGCTTTGCTGATCTGTTCCATTTGACCTACTTGCTAATGTAGTCCATCACCAATATGAATAGCAGTGGGCCAAGAGCTGAACCCTGATACACACCCACTGTCAATGGAAATACCTGTGTGAATTCAAACATTGTTTGTACCTGTGCCATTGGGTCTTTGTACATAGCCAGTATTTCTAGGACTTAGAAGTGTTGCAAGACTATCCAAATCTTTGGAGCTTGCATATCTTTTCTCCAAATCCAGGAATGCCCAGTTGGATTCTTTCCTCATCTCTAGCTTCTTCTCAACTGTCTGTCGCACTGCATGTATCAGGTCAGTTGTGGTGCATTCCGACCTGAATCTGAACTGGTCAATTCCCATCTTACTTTGTACTACTCTTCATATTTGTTTATCAGCGACCCTTTTCATCATTTCCATGCAGTGCGACAGACGTTTGATAGCTCTATATTGCCCACAGCTGTGAATGTCCCCTTTGTTCTTATACACTGACATTAGAATACTTTTTTCTCCAGTCATCTGAGAGATGCCTTTCTCCATACACTGCTATGAGTACCCTCAGGAGCCATTTATCCCCTGTCTTATCCAACAGACATGATCAACATATCACGATGCTTTGCCAGAGATGGGCTGCATCTGTCTCCCTTGGGCTTCAGGCTTCTGGCAAAGGCTCTTGCCTCTCCCATAGTGCCTTTTTTAGGCAATGTCATGAGGTCAAAACTACCAACATGAAAATTTCATCAAAATGGAAATTAAAGGTCATGCTGCTAAACGCTAGGAGTCTAAACATTGAAACTGTGCTCATTGCAAGCATTCTTAACACTGGAAGATGCTGCCATTTGTATAGTCACAGAGACCTGGTTCAAAGCTATGGAGAGCACCCCAGCCATACCAGGTTACTCATCCTATCATACATTCAGACCCCAAACCGTGGGCAGCAAAGCAAAAGGAGGTGGAGTTGCAATATATAACAGACATACACACCTCCAGGCTGGTCAAACATTATGATGCACAGGAGGCATTCCAGGTATAGTTAACTGTTGATAGGACCCCTAGTCACATCATACCTAGCTACAGGCCCCCAACTTTGATTAAAGATGCCCACTCCAGCTATCTGGACCTCTTCAAATCTCTCAAGATTCAACCCTTTACCTTGATCCTTGGTGACTTCAACTATCTAACCATAGATTGGAAGAAACACTCATGCCAAAACACAAATGCCCAGAAATGATAAACAACAAACTGGTAAAAAAACTAATACTTTCAAACGAAAGCTTTCAGAAACAGAATCCAGTCCACAAAAAAAAGGCAAGGTAAATCCGTTTAATGAAGCACTTTTCTTTGCCTACAATAAGGCAACTTCCTCAGATAAATTTCAATTAAAAGAGCACAATTTTATATGCTAATCTGATCACATGGTAAAGGAAACGTTGTACCAATGTAACACAAAATAGTGCTATCAGTGAAAAATAAGGAACACATGTTGTAGTCTCCTTTTGGTCTAAATGAGGATTTTAATTGGAAAGTGTTATTTAATTAATTTCCAATTTTTATTAATTAATTGTATAATTGGCATCTTGTTTTAGTATAAAATGTACTGTGGTTTACTATGGTCTTTACTCCTTGAAGGCTGTGGCCGAGACGTCAGAGTTCTTTTAAATAAATTGCTTTTGGTGGATCGTTTGGCTGTTGTTTTTCCTTCAAAAATAAGGAACACGTTAGAATTTATAACTATTATTTGTGCACTTGCCAAAACTGTGAGTTGTAAATTAACAAAATGTTAACTCATAGTAGGCAAATTTACCAAACTTTGTCTAAAAATAGCATATAAAATTGTGCTCTTTTAATTGAAATTTATCTGAGGAAGTTGCCTTATTGTAGGCGATGAAAAGCGCTTCATTAAACGGATTTACCTTGCCTTTTTTTTGTGGACTGGATTCTGTTTCTGAAAGCTTTCATTTGAAAATGCCCAGAAATGCCTTGATTTCATCAATGCAAATGCCTTGGACCAGCTGGTTGACACCCCCACAAGAGGTGATAATATCTTAGACTTGGTATTAACCAACATGAGTAAACACTGCAGCATCCCTACACTGTCATCCTCCCTGGTAAGACCTGACCACAAAGCGGTCACTTTCAAAGTTACCATCTTCCCTGACCACCCCCAGCTAGGGTCAAACAAAAAACTTTTCCAAAGCTGATTTCAACCTCCTGAGGGAAGGTATAAACAGCTTCACAGTCCTCTCCATAGGAACTGACACATATGCCCAAACCTACACCAACATACTATATGAACATTTATATAGCTGCATGGAATCAGGAATACCAGACAGGACAAAATCCTCCTCCTCACGGAAGAGTAAACCTGTCTGGTGGACATCTGCAATAAATGACCTCTATAATAAAAGGAAAAAATTGCTGTCCGGGACCAAGAAGGAGCAGGTGCCTAATTGGAAGCAATCTATCCTCCTCCTCACGGAAGAGTAAACCTGTCTGGTGGACATCTGCAATAAATGAACTCTATAATAAAAGGAAAATATTGCTGTCCAGGACCAAGAAGGAGCAGGTGCCTAATTGGAAGCAATCTCTCCTCAGCCTGAACAAGCAAATAAGAACACTAGTGAAATCCTCCAAAGCAAACTTTGAGTCCAAACTGTCCACATCTACTAATGACAATTGCAAGGCCTTTTTCAGATATGTCTGCAGTCTCAAAGGAAGCACTCAGATCTGCTCGGAACTGGTGGCCAAGGACACCACATACACAAATGCCGCAGATATAGCCAACCTGCTGGCAGACAGGTTCAGTGAAAACTTCACCCCTCTGTCCCTCCATCAGTAAATCAGGACATCCCCAGCCCCAACACCTGCCCCCTCCCTTTATCTCTAGAGAGTGGGTCATCACTGCCCTCTCAAAGTCAAAAAATACAGCCTCCATGGGACCTGATAACATCCCAGGCTGCATCCTATATGAACTCAGGCAGGACCTTGCAGTACCATTAGACACCCTGTTTAACCAAAGCTGAGTACTGGCTTTGATCCAGCCAAATGGAGGACAGCTACTGCCATCCCTTTGCACAAAGGTGGAGTGTCCACATATCCAGGAAATTATAGATCCATCAGCCTAACTAGCCAGATCTGCAAGGCCATGGAAAAAGATTATCATAGACCTCATTAGCAAGGACATTGGCAACCTCCAAACACTTGATCCCACACAGTTTGGTTTCATCAACGGGAGGTCATGCCTGTTAAATTTGGTCGACTTCTTTAAAACAGTCACCAATGCCATGGATGAGGGAAAGATGGTGCACACTGCCTACCCTGACCTGGCCAAAGTCTTTGATATTGTTCCCCACTTGAGTATAATAGATAAACTCTCTCAACTAGACATCAATCCTTATGTTACCAGATAGGTAGTAAACTGGCTCATTGATAGAATCCACATAGTTAAAATAGGGGAAGCCACCTCAAGCAGTAGACCCATAACAAGTGGTGTACCCAGGGATCGGTCTTGCAGCCTCTATTGTTTGGGATATACTTTTCTGAGCTGCAAGCCAAAACCAGTGGGCTATGGCTGACCAAGATTGCAGATGACTGCAAGCTGGGCACTGTCATCAATTCCCTTAGTGATGTGGACATCCTCCAAGAGGGTCTCACCCAAACAAATGACTGCTGCCAGAAACATGGCCTCAAACCTGAATGCCAAAAAATGCATCATCATCCCCTTTAGAGAGAGTGATTTCCCCACAAATTATCACATTAATAACAAGGTTCTAAGCATGCAATCCGTTGTGAGGAACTTGGGCACCCAGGTTGATAGCAAACTGACTTTTGACCACCATATTGCCTTTGTTGTATGGAATGTTTTCTACATGGCCCACCTCATTAGTATGGATATCTCATCCAGGGACAAGGAGGTCATAACATCCCTTTATTCTTCCCTTATAAGACCCATTATTGAGTACAATGTCCCTTTCAGCATGTTCCTCACAAAACACATGCAGCAGCAGGAGAGACCACAGAGTTTCCTCACCAGGAGAATCCAGGGCTTCAAACATCTACCCTACACAGATAGGCTAAAACCTTTGTCCCTCTACTCAGTCTCATATAGACTCCTCAGAGGTGATCTCTGTCTGGCATACAAAGCAATCTCAGACCCCATCTTAATGGGACTGCTGTATATACGCAAGTCTAGCCCCACTCAAGTAACCCCTACACACCAACTTCAACCTGGTCTGTTAAATCAATAGGACTTGTTGGTGGGACAGATTTGTGTCCCAGTGACTCCCCCATCTATGGAATAGACTCCCTCTCCACATCAAGCAGAGTACCTCATTAACCCTTTTTAAGGGCAACCTGGATAACTGGATGAGGAACAGAAAATACACCCCTGGTATTCCATCTGTGTCCCTGCTGGACAGGGACACTGGATGTTGAGTTGTTGGAACATGGGATAAATTATTGGCTAGGCTTGTAAGGTCCTCAAGGCCAATAGCCTAGTAACGTCCTATAATCCTATGAACATCTTGATGATATCTGCTGTGACCTCATCTGAGCCTGCTGCTCTCCCTGACGTCATCTTCCTTAGTGCTGTTCTTACTTCTTCTAGGGTGGGCTCCTCCTCTTCTTTCACTGTAGACTGTGTCTGGGGAAGTACAGATTCTGTGGGATTTTCTTCATTCAGAAGCTGCTGGCAATCCTCCTTCTATTTGACACTGATGTTCTGTTGACTATTGAGCTAGATGTTACTTGCATTCCTTGTGAATGGGGTATCTGTTGACTATCTTTCTGTCTTTGCATAAGCAACCTGATATAGTTTCTTTGTGCCACCTACTGAGTCACTTTACAGAAGCTGGTAGAGCACCTCTGGTACCCTGTTCTTTGCTATTGCAACTACTCACGTAGTCTCTTTATTAGCCAACCATTATTCCTTGATGGTGCGGTTCAGCTGTTTCCTGCACTCCTTCTTCCTTTTGATAACTTCTCAGACTCCTGTATTCCACCAGCAGCATTCCTTTGTACCTTATTTCCTCACCTGGCTCGGATACGTATCTGTAATGTAGTCCCTCACGCATGCTGGTTCCGGGTGCTGCCATTCTTCTTTAACTCTACGTAATATCCTCCTCTTCCTCTTCCTGAGGAGATACAGCCCTGAGTAATTAAGTGAAATGTTATCCAAACAAACAGACCTATTAATTCTTAACATCAGTGCAAGAAGAATAGCTAATAAACTACCTGACCTGCATGCATGCATAAGCCACTACACTCCTGACATACTGACCATTACTGAGACATGGCTAAAACAAAATATCCAAAATAAAGAAATCCTCCCACCAGGCTATAATATACTAAGACTAGATAGAGCAGGAAAAAAAGGAGCTGGAATAGCAATTCTCTTTAAAAATACACTAAATCTCCAACCTCTGCAAATCCCTCTACCTAAATTCAAAAATGATGAAACACTAGGTTCAGTTCTCTGCATAAACAAAACAAAAAAAAATCAATATCCTCTGCTGCTACATCCCACCAGGAAACAGCACTTCAATAAGTGAGGAAATCTTGCAATGGTCTAGAGATAATCTACCACAAGAAAGTATTCTGCTAGGTGACCTAAATACTGACTGGTTATCCTGCAATTCCAACTGCCCCTCTAACCACATAAATCTCTATGGGTTCTCACAACTCATTGATGAACCTACCAGAACAGATAAAAAAAATCACAAAAACAATCCATACTCGACTGGACACTGGTCAACTGCTCCAAACAAAACTACCAGACAGGCTGTCTACCAGATAGTCTTAGTGACCACCACCCCACATTCCTATTACACAAACGCACTAGCTTACCCAAGCCCATAGTTCATAGGCAAATCTGACTGGACCACAATCTAAATCCTCAGAATCTTAACTCAATTCTAAGCCAGTGCAACTGGGAACCTCTACTACCCTTGGACTAGATCAGGCAGTCAGTTACTTTAACAGTACCTTTACCAATGTCCTCAACAGTATTGCCCCAACTAGGAATGTCAGAGTAAAACCGAGCTATGCACCATGGTTAAGTAGGGACACTAGAGCCCTACTAAAGTCCAGAGATATGACCTGGAAACTCTGGAAGAGGGAAAACACTGCCCTATCCAAACAAACTTACCAACAACTTAGGAACCTAGACAAAAGACAAACCAAACTTGACAAACAGAACTATTCCCTTAATGCCCAAACCAAACACTTAAGAAACCCAGAAAAATTTTAGCAAGCCATCATCTCCTTACTGGAACCAGGTAAAACTAGCACTTTTACTCACAACTCAGCCAGTAATGGTATGGATATAGCCTCTCAATTTAACCACCATTTCACTGATTCTATTCTAGCCTTATCTAACCAATTATCCAAAAATAACCATTCATATTCACCAACCAAACATCCAAACATTCCCCCTAACTCTCTCACCTGTTCCTATCTCATCAATTAAGAAACTCCTCCTGAAACTAAAACCTACTACCCTTGCAGCTGATAATTTACCTGCCAACTTCCTAAAAATGGCTGCTGAATCCATATCCTACCCTGTGTCCATCCTCATTAACTGCTCCATACAAGAATCCTATATCCCTCAACTGTGGAAAGTATCATACATCACCCCTCTTCATAAAGGCAGAAATTCTTACGACTTCTCAAATTACTATCTAATCACTATTTTATCTCCCTTTTCCAAACTTCTAGATAAATGCATTCACTTTCAAGTCATGAAGTTCCTGGACACACACAAACTCCTGTCCACCACACAACATGGCTTCCGGCCACATCACAGCACAGCTACTGCTCTTCTTTCCTTTACTAACAGTTAACCAACACAGGAATAATAATAACTTCACATCCACCATATTTCTGGATCTCTCCAAGGCATTAGATATGGTCTTACACACCATACTACTAGATACTCTAGCCTCCCTATCCTTTGCCCCATCTACTATTGTCTGGTTCAGGAATTATCTATCTGACAGGCAGCAGTCTGCCCAATGGCAAGGTATACTTTTTCCTCAACTTCCAACTTCCATAATTATACCACAAGGCTCAATACTAGGCCCACTTCTCTTTTCTATTTTCACCAACAACTTACATACGACAAGCAAGCAGGCCTCACTTATACACTATGCAGATGATTCCACTCTAATCTGCTCAGCCCCTTCCCTCTCCTCCCTTAAACAACTCACTCAGGAATCCATTAGCTCTATTGAAAAATGGATTGCTGGCATCCAGCTCATCCTGAACCCCAACAAGACCAAATTATTGTTATTTACGCCCAACAAATCAAAATATACTCCTCTATCCTTTACTATAATTTCCAGAAATGGTACCACCATTTCCCCTTCAACCCACACCAAACTCCTGGGCATCGAAATTGACAAAAACCTTCACTTCTATGTCCATATACCCCAAACTATGAAAAAGGTTCTCAAAAAAATGGGTACACTCTATAGGCTCAAAAACTTCCTCTCAGATCAAGCTAGAATCACCATAGCACAAACTCACCTATTGTCCACACTAATGTATGCACCTATTCTTACCCATATCAGAAAAACAGACCTAGATAAACTTGATTCATGCTATAATAAGACCGGCAAGTTTGCTAACATCTCCTCCTTCAGAACACGCCACTGTATAGATCTTAGGGACCTGTAATGGTTAGAATTTCTACAACCTCTCAATTACCACCAGCTAGCCATTACTTACAACATTCTAAAATATCCTGATAAAACTAAGTCAACTACTAACTCAATACACAGCAAATCGCCCCCTCCACTCTAATGACAAATCACTCCTCTGTATCTCTAGAGCTAATAATACCGCAGGAAAAGCACTACTCTCCCCCACAGTTGCCAAAAACTGGAATACCCTCCCTCCTTCAACAACAGCAAGCTCCTCTACCTCACACTTCAAAAACACCCCAAAAGCACACCTACTGAATACCTGGTTATGTCCATGTATTACAAAAAAATAAATGCTTCCTCCCTCTCCCCCTCCGTTGACAATGATGTCGTCTAATTACTTCACTGTAACGCTCTACAGCACTAACCGTTAAGCTATCGCTAGTCAGTAGCTCATCAGCCATGATCACTGCTGACATATATTCTGCGTGTATTTATATTTCTAGCCTGAAAATGTGAATAATGTTTTAATATGTCTTTTCTGTCTAAAAATTCCTACATGTAAATATCTATTATGTCTTGTCTGTCTATAAATTCCCACATGTAAACATCTATTGGTGTTCTTCACTGCTAGCTTGTTCTTATTATTCTGTTTAAAACATGTATTATTGTTATAATTCTGTGTAAAACGTATTATTGTTATAACTGTGGAGCTTTTCTCCCCGGGCATCCACTGTAAATGGACCTAGTCCAGTCAGACTTTCCCGGTAAACAAATGTAAAATAAATAAATAAATGTTGTGCTTTCTCTCCAGTCACCTTCCAGCCTTTGAGTTAGAGCCTTCTCTGCCCACTGCTTGCAGGTGATAGTGGCTACCAGTGGTTTATGTTGTGGGCTCTGTTTCATTGGGGGGTGACTTTTCAATCACTGATTCTACTCCAGTAACCTTGCTGCACCCTTCCTATTAGGAGGAAGTCTACCTCAGTTGCACATTGGCCAGTCCTGTAGGTGATCGTGTGACTGTCACACTTGCTGACACTATCACATCATTTGCCAGACAGAAATCTAGAATGACCTCTCCTTTTTTAGTCATGTTGTTCACCCATGGGGTCCACCTTAGTTCTCATAACCAGGCAGTCCTCATATCTTGTTCTGTCTATCCTGAGATGAGCATTCGGTTCATAGGTTCATTTGGGTCCCCATTATCAACACCAGCTCTTTTTGTCGTGCTTTATTTAGTAGCTCTTGTAATGCACTATTTTTCCTCACTATCGCAACCCTGCTGTGGGACATATTTATTTATTTATTTACTTATTTATTTGTATTTGTCCCTTTTCAGCAACAACCCAGACCATAAGGCAAGAAAAAATACATGAACATTGTACACAAAGAAAAAAAGCAGAGATTATACATACAAAAAGACATATATGATGTCATAAGGTTACTAAAGCATTACAAAATGCTGTTGGTGCTTTGGAAGAACGAAAGTTCATTACATCGAGGAAAAGATAAGAGAAGATCGTATGTGTACATAATCACAAAAGATTAGCAATGCAGTCGGTGCTTCAGAAGAAAGAAAGAACTTTAAATAAAATAAATAGTCTACGTACCAGAGGGAAGACACCAAACTGTTATTTGTCCTTTCATCAAGTAAGTGCAGTGCTGTCCAGTCAGAAATGGAATAAGTTAGAAGACCTAAGTACTGCCCTGTCCTTTATACTGGAATCTGATTATTATGAGTCTCTCACTAATTATAATGAAATCCCTCATGGCCTGCCTCCTGTAGACTCTCACAACAAACAGAAGAATACCAGAACCACGAAAAATGGCTCTAAAATGTAAAATCCATTTATTCTCTTGCTGTTCTGTGATGGTAACGGCAAGAGAATAAATGGATTTTACATTTTAGAGGCTTTTTTCCACCAGGTCTTAATGAAACTTACACACTAAAACCAGAACTAAAGTTCTTACATAGCTGTGTTAAGTAATGTGTACACTTAAATATATTTATATTTCTACATATTTATATAGTTTCTTTTATGTTCTTTAACTTTTATATTGTGATGTTGTTCCTTTAAATGATCAATTATTCAATTTACTGATTATTTTTAGTTGGGTTGTGCATATAAAATTCTAGTAACTGTCTGTTTCCATATCTGTTTTTCAAGTCTGATGAAACAATTTTAACTGTGAAAGTTTTACTTGCAAAATAAACAGTGATAATCAGTTATAAGTGCAGCGTCTGTGGTTGTGGTATACTTCTGTTTGTTGTGGACTGGTCTTTGCAGTTATACCAGTTTTCTTAGTCAGGTTTCCTTTGTGTTTTACTTCCTGTAGACTCACACCATAAGTCTCACACAACTTCTCATCAGAAGGACACTCTAGATCCCATGCCAGGTGGCTTTGCTGCACTGCCCAGTCCTCTTGGATCGTGGATACTTGTTTCTATTTGTTTTTTGGAGTAGAGCACTGACCTAAATGGACCTTTTTCAGACTCTGCCCAGGGGTGGTATCTGGTTAAGTGACTTGCTCAGAGTCACACAATTAGGTAATGGGGCCTGAGGGAATCAAACCTTGCACCAGTGGACCAAAGGAAACATCTGGTTAACATGTCCTTAATACTATAAGTGAACTGCCAGACAGATACAGAGGATATCCACTTCCAGTCTGTGTCCTGACAGCGAGCCTATATTGAATATAAAACATTCTTAGTTCACGCCTGACAGGTTGATTGGTTTTATGTCCTGCTTTTGCTCAACGGAGCTATCACAAGTAACCAATGCTGAGCAATTGAATGCAATATTAGTCTAGTGCTTTATGGCAGGCAGACACTGGCTAACAGACACATAGACCCTTTTCAGCATTAGTGTGGGCCCCTGGCATGAGCCTGATCTCTCAGCCTTCTTATTACTGACAAATATCTATCGATAGTCAATGTGGCCAAATCACCTACAGTAATGTTTTGCACCCTTGAGTGGCTAACACTGATCCAGCATGCAGCCTGTTATCAGTTTTCTTCTGTCTAGAAAATACTGTGAACCAGGGTTGGTCCTCACAACTTTTCCTTCAATTTTTTGGTGAGTTTGAGATGGAACACCCGGTATGTTTTTGGAAGGTGGGAGGAATTACACAGAGACAAAAGGAACACATTTTAAGTCTGCACTGCATTGGCTGGAGATCAGCATAAATCCTTGATCCTTGCACATGGGAGGAGATGACCTAATGTGTTATGCCAACGTATTTAATTTTTCAGATAGCATGTATCTAAAGTTGTCATCAGCATCATATCAGAGTCATATACTTAACTTAAGTTTACATATTCACTTTTCTCATCAATTTTTTAACATTTCAAAATAAAAATATTTTTAACCAGCAGACACACAATGACATTTACTGCTCTTGTTGTGTCATTTACAGTTCTCCCCAATATTCCTTTATTCTCCCTTACTCTGGTCCCCATAGCAAAGATAGTGACTACACAATTCCATTTAACAGTATTAATCTTGTTCTTTATCTAACAAGCCTCGCTCCAATTGCTTTATTTCCTCTAAAATACCTGACATATCTGCCAAGGTTAGTGTAACTCATGATTTCCACCTTCTGATTATTGCTTTTTTGGCTGCTAAAAGAATTAAAGTTAAGATATTCACATGTCCAGACATTCAAATTCCCCTTATCCTATATAGCAGCAGCAGCATTGCTTTAACACCTTCCACTTGTTCACCCAACATCTGCCCAAAGGCATATTTGCAATGCATCTTTAAACTCAGTCAGGTCTGCACACTCCCAGACAATACTCTCTCAGATTCCACCTCACTCCCCACACACCTTCAACAGCTGCACTGAATGATATAGAAAATCATCTGTAATTTACTTGGAGTATACAAATATCTATGCAGGCATTTCTGTACAAACATCCTGAACCTTCTTGCTTTAGTCACATATTTCAAAACTCTGCACACTTCCTCCAGCTGATACTTTGCAATTTATCCAATCAGCCTTTTCTCCCAGTCTTACCTGATTTCCACTGATTTTTATAATTATGCGTAATTCTGCATGCCGTTTTTATAATCTTATTTGTTCTTGGTTCCACCAAATATTCTACCAATGGTAGGCACTCACCTATCACTCCTTTCTCTTTCCATCTCTCGATATATTATGATATTATTTCCAAAAAAGGAAGCTGATCCTATCATGTAATCCAAGCAATCCTTTTGTTCCATCCCATTCCCTTAGTACCTCTCAATGTATAATACGTTCCCAGTACCTTGGTTCCTTGGAATACTTACTCCAGTTACTTCTTGCTGTTTCTTACCTGCTTTTTGTCTGTTTATTTTGGAAACCTGTTCAAAAATAATCTCATAATTCCATTCCCTCACTACTTTATTTTTTCATTCCAGTATCTATCACATTATGTGAATAATCTTCTACATAGATTCTCTCCCAACACCAGTTTCCATTAAAACCACCACTCGCTTTTTCTGGTAGTCTCTTATTTTCTCGTCATTGTATCTCTCCACTTCAGTTTATATTCCTCTACTCATGCTACAAATTATAGCCTTCCTTAACTATTTAGCCTAAAAAGTGCACCTTTAAATCCGGCAACCCCAGGGCCCCCTCTCTCCATCAGGTTTACTATTAGAATCGTGAAGTGGATTCGGTTGAATCCACTTTGCACAAAGGCTGGAGGTCAAACAGTGGCAATGTCGAACTAGTGCCAAACTACAAATCTCACCCCATCTCAACCTATGTTAATGCTCATCCTGAAATTGCATTCAATTTGTAATTCGGCATTCCTGGAGTTCGAGACAGTCAGTTTTCACAGATATGGGTCAATGATACGATCATTCGACCAAGTCCACGTCAGGATTTCTAATAGTAAACCCTCCATCACTAGGATCACCTTATCAATTGCAACCATAGGCCTCTTTCTTTCCTAGATAAGGTTCTTAATAATAATCATATTCAATTATATAGTTATTGTTAATTATTACTGTTATTATTTAATTATATTTCAATTAGATAATATTTTACTTTGCCATCTTTCATCACCAGCAAAATTAGAAACACTAATCCAAGTTGATTCCTAGGAAGCAGTGTGTAGGCTCCCCAGTTAATCGTAGTGTTGTCCTAGATGTTTCAGATTTTTAAAGTAAGATGGAAAAATGGGTTAACACTCAGGCTATTGTAGGGAAAAAGAGATAAGAAAAAAATTATGATGATCCAGAAGGAAACAGAATGTAAGAAAATGCAAGTGGAGCTGGTGGGTCTCGATGCAGATAAAGCATTCAACAGAGTGGGCTGGGATTTTATGAAACCCTTACATTCCCTGATACAATAAAAAGGTTAATTAGAAGTACATATGAATAGTTGGAGTCAAGAATTACAAGAATTAAAGTTAGAGGGTTCCTGTCAACATAAGCTGTATTTGAATAGAGGAACCAGGCAGGGGTGTCCTCTTTCTCTTTTGTTATTTGCTTTACATTTAATGCCACTGGCAAAGAAAATAAGAGACTCAGAAATACAAGGATATAATTAGTATGGCAATTAAGAAAGTGACTTTATTTGCAGATGATATTATTTTGCACCTGATAAATCCTGAAAAGGACATCTCAGTATTGTGGAACACTCAGACAGTTTCAGGACTTTTCTGGTTATAAAATTAATGAAGATAAAACAAAGGCTAGAGCCATAAATTATGTACCCACACATGAACTGTTTCAGAAATACTCATATTTATGGGGACATGACGTGATACATTGTTTAGGAGTATGGATTAAAAAGACTTCTGTTATGGCAGCTAAGGATATGTGGAAAAATACTAATCAAATGATAATACAAACCTGAGAGACTGGAAACTCTTATTTATGGATGTGGATAATAAGATACCAGCAGTGAAAATGTCCTGGTCCCGTCTTGTATATGGGCCAGGCATAATGTTATCAACCTGAGCAGAGGTTGTGTATAATAGTTAATAAAGAACTGAAGGAATTTATCTGGGAGGGAAAGAGGGTAAGAGTTAAGTGGGATAAGCTGATTCTTCCAATAAAACAAGGTGATTTAGAATTACCTGATTTGAAGGGATATTTTACAGCACATAGTTAAGGCTTGTGTACATCACGCAAGCAGAATGTTATAGTGTGGAGTAGAAAGGGATGATGATGAAGCAATGGGGAAGTTAAAGAAATAGAGAGACATTGTGATTTTTTTTTATACGGATTCTTAAGGACAGCCATATACAATATTATATTCATAAAGTAGCAGAAAGCATTCTAAGAACTAAGTCAGTATGATAATGGAGAAAAGAGATTTTGCCAATAGGGATGACTGCAAATAGAGGTACAGAAAATAGGCAAGATGGGATGTAATTTACTAGGGAAATCTAGTAAAGGAACTAAGGTATCAGGAGCAATAACATAAGCAGGAAAGGTCATAGAGTTGGATAAGGCCAAAAGACATTTTGATTGCAGGCTAGAGTCTGCTTTCCTTAGCAGGGCATGATCTCAGAGTATAGGCAACGAGAAAGGGTTAGGGGAATTTTAAGTGTAAGACCTGCTCTGGGAGGAGTCTTTAGCTGAATCTAGAACAGACGTAGGTGTTAAATGATAATTAGTAGGGCATATAAATATTGCACGATAACTATAAGAATCATTAGAAGAGGTTAGAAAAGATTGGGAAGTGACACTACAAAAAGTTATTTACAAGAAAACAATAGAAATACATATGTATGGCTTCCAAGTATGCAACCAAGTCCAGAAAATGTAGTATCTTAGCTTGGAAGTGATTGCATAATTATTTTTACACCCCAAACAAACTTCAAATACTTTTTTTATCAGGTAGGTAGCAAATGTTGGAGATGTGATAGAAAAGAAAGAGGTAACTGGGAACATATGTTTTGGAAGTGTAATCAGTTGGCAGATTTTAAAAATTCCTTACATAGTACTCTGTCAGAGATATTTGGTGAGCAAATGGTTGTAAGTAAAGAAATTATTCTTTTGAGCTAGGATACAGGGTCTGAACTTTCTAGACACAGTAAGGCCTTATTAAGTTTCATTCTGTTGGCTGTCACAAAAGTTACTAGAAAATAGAAATCAAAGTCTAAAATATTTGAGGTATTGAATATTGTAAAAGAGATAAAAGAACTGGAAGAGGGATCTTTAAAAAGTGAAGAAGTAAATTAGATAGAAGTAAATAGAAATTGTGGGAAAATACATGCATAATAATGTTCAGGAGGAGGAGGAATGAGGTTTAAGGGAAGGCAGGAATTGTGGGGAAATATAAAGGAGAGGTAAACTCAAACTTAACAGTTTAAGGGGAGAGGCTTCCTAGCTTGAACTTCAAATGCTCACTAGTGTGAACAGATAATATGAGACAGGGTAGAGCTTCTGAAATCAACTTGAGTCACTGAGATTAAAAGTACAGCAGAGACACGATAGGTAAGAGCGGGAAAACAGGCACACAACGACTGGCAGCTCCTAAAGATGAAAAGCTTTTCCTGTTTTTACTTTAAACAAAAAATACTACTTCTCAGTTCCTCCCACAAATCAGCTAGACTTGATCCTTTTGTAGTCAGAGAGTGGAAAACAAATCTTTGCTAAATGACTATAACCAACATATTTTAAAATTCCAAGAAAACACAACTTCAATATAAGACAAAATTAAATAAAACAAACTGCAGTAAAATAAGAACAAAAGACAAGACAAAGCAAATTTGCAAACCTGAAATGACGAATTGCAAACCAGTCACACAGCAGCAGTCCCAGAGCAGTGTAAGCTCCCAAAGATTCAATCCTTTTCCTGCTCTGCTTAGCTTAAATAAAATTTCTCATCCATAATTCATCTAGATTTAACCCTTTATTTTAATATTCTCATATCATGAGAATTCCCAGTAAAATGCACACACCAAAAACTAAATAACTTAAACTCCCTACACAGACAGAGCAGGAACCAAAGATGTAAGTCAAAAAATAAGAAGCCTCAAAAAAGTTATCAAAGGAAAGTTTATTATCAACTCACATTTATTGGGGAACAGCCCTTCCGTGGTTATGTTGTTATAATATGTGACAACTTGTTATTGTTTGTTATGATTTATAATTTATAGTGTTGCCTTTAACTTTGTAAATTTTTAACTTTCAAGCTTTTAATATTGGTATGTAAGTTTATCAAGTACTGAATATGTTAAATGTTTATAGTGTCATTTTAGCACTGTATTTTTCAAGAAATGACATATAGCAATCTTTATTAACTGTTTTTTATTTCTAATTATACAACAACCCCCACATTAATATTCCAAAATGTGCACGCTGATTAGTCAGCGTGCACATTGTAAATCAGACTTATACTAATGAAACGCCAGGGCTTTTTCCATTAGTATAAGTCTTTTTTTACAGCAAAGGAGAACGCAAAATCTCCGTTGCTGTTTAGACATTGTCTCACTATGTCAAATGGGTTTAACATAGCGAGACAGCTTTAAAAAAGGCAATGGAGATTCTCTGTTGCTTTTTTTAAACCTGTCTCGCTATGTTAAACTCCTTTAACATAGCGAGACACTTTGTAAAAAGCAACGGAGATTTTGCTTTCTCCGTTGCCTCCACCCACAGCTCTGATGTACTGCGTAAGCATACGCATGCACAGTACATCAGAACTGCCACAGAATGCTAGACAGCTGCAGAAGGGCAGCAAGGAGGCATTATACAATGCCATTATTTAAGAAAAGTAAGCATTTTTTTCTTAAATAATGTCATTGTATAATAGCAATAACCCACTTCTGGGTGCGGGTAATGCTGGATTTGCCCACGGTTGTCTTTGTTTGGCCACTTGGGCTTCGCCCTCGTGACCAAACCACACCAACCGTGGGTAAATCCAGCATTATCCACACCCAAGCGTGGGGTATTGCTATATTGATGCATGTCTATATCTTTAAACAAAGCATGCAGCCAGATTCAACTAATTGCTTTTAATTAAATATGTGCTATTTCTAACTGATTTTAGTTTTGGATTGGTCTTACTGATCATATGACGTGTAAAGGTTTTTAAACTTGCTGGTACTTGCATGTATTTTTGCTCTGATGAAATTCACATGTATGGATGAAAGCTATCGTTCAATGAATGTGACTTGATAATAAACTTTCCTTTGGTGACTTTTTGGAAGCTGTTTATTTTTTGTTACATCTTTGGTTCCTGTTCTGTCTGTGCATGGAGTTTTGGTTATTTAACATTACATTATCTGCTACATTATGTTGCAGTTGTATCCATTCTGAAATGGTAAACTGAAGTTACTAAAATGGAAGTAATGCTTTATACTTCAAGTAACTGAGTTGTGAGAGTTTGTTTGTCAGTAATATACTTAACCATAAATTTTTAAAAGGTAAAGAGCTGTAGAAAATTAACCTTAAAGTTGAATTCTTATCTTAATTTCAGTTTACTGTAAAAAAAAGAACTGATAATTTTGCAAAAAGCAACTATTACTGTAAAAACAAAACCTAACACATTCAAATATGTATTTATTACTAAAAGGCAGGAAGTGCAAATATGTATCCATTCATTTAAGATTATGTTAACTGGTTAAGTGTCCTCTTCCACACATGCTTGCCAGACACGACGCAGACCATAGGGGCCATAGAGGCAAAGATAAATACAATATATATGGACAATCTTGCACAACCAATCAACCAGCACATTTTCTGGAATTTGAGAAGAAAATGGTGCACCTGTAGAAAACTGATGCAGATATGGAAAAAAACATGCAAACTCCACACAGGCTCTGTCAGGTAATCAGCCTTGTACCCCTAAGCAGTGATGTATTTCCTTTCTGCCACAAATTATATATTCAACAAAGAAAAAATAATACTTTGTTTTAGCAGAAGAGCTAAATTCGGTTTTTATTCTGGATATGGGTTGGTTTATAGGTTCATAGGCAAATCCCAGGCTATTAGTCTGCAGACTGTTACAAGCCTAGACAACAACCAGGGGTCGGAATCAAACCCTGTACCCTGCATCTCTGAGGATATGGGTTGGTTTATAGGTTCATAGGCAAATCCCAGGCTATTAGTCTGCAGACTGTTACAAGCCTAGACAACAACCAGGGATCGGAATCAAACCCTGTACCCTGCATCTCTGAGGATATGGGTTGGTTTATAGGTTCATGGGCAAATCCCAGGCTATTAGTCTGCAGACTATTACAAGCCTAGACAACAACCAGGGGTCGGAATCAAACCCTGTACCCTGCATCTCTGAGGATATGGGTTGGTTTATAGGTTCATAGGCAAATCCCAGGCTATTAGTCTGCAGACTATTACAAGCCTAGACAACAACCAGGGGTCGGAATCAAACCCTGTACCCTGCATCTCTGAGGATAAGGGTTGGTTTATAGGTTCATAGGCAAATCCCAGGCTATTAGTCTGCAGACTATTACAAGCCTAGACAACAACCAGGGGTCGGAATCAAACCCTGTACCCTGCATCTCTGAGGATATGGGTTGGTTTCTAGGTTCATAGGCAAATCCCAGGCTATTAGTCTGCAGACTATTACAAGCCTAGACAACAACCAGGGATCGGAATCAGACCCTGTACCCTGCATCTCTGAGGATATGGGTTGGTTTCTAGGTTCATGGGCAAATCCCAGGCTATTAGTCTGCAGACTATTACACGCCTAGACAACAACCAGGGATCAGAATCAAACCCTGTACCCTGCATCTCTGAGGATATGGGTTGGTTTATAGGTTCATAGGCAAATCCCAGGCTATTAGTCTGCAGACTATTACAAGCCTAGACAACAACCAGGGATCGGAATCAAACCCTGTACCCTGCATCTCTGAGGATATGAGTTGGTTTATAGGTTCATGGGCAAATCCCAGGCTATTAGTCTGCAGACTATTACAAGCCTAGACAACAACCAGGGGTCGGAATCAAACCCTGTACCCTGCATCTCTGAGGATATGGGTTGGGTTATAGGTGCATAGGCAAATACTAGGTTATTAGTCTGCAGACTATTACAAGCCTAGACAACAACCAGGGGTTGGAATCAAACCCTGTACCCTGCATCTCTGAGGTAAGGACATTAACCATTTTCCCAACCCCCCTCCCCCCGATGTATGTTCCCTCACACCCTCTCATTCTAAATATGCTCATTCTGAACTTAATCTACTTTGGAAAAAAGGGAATACCTGATTTCTGTAGAAAAACAAAAATTATGAGTACTTACCATAACAGTAGATAAATAGCAAGAAAGTCCATAATGTGTAACCATGTAGGCATTCTGGCTGCTAGGTGGGTAACATTTTTTAAAGTTGTCCTCTGCACTCCCCTTTCACATCAAGGAAAAGTCAAAGGAGAGAACAGAATGGATGGAGGGAATGTTACTGAAGATGGACGTTCTTCTTATAGCTGTATCATAATGATGAATACTAATAGTTTTATTATTATTATTTTTAAATATTTTTGATCCCCCTTGGGACATCATTTAAGCAGCCAGGTCTGTAGTGGTCCACATTCATGCTAAGTCTATCAGCTTATCTCCTACCTCTTGGACTTGCTCAGGTATTAATGGGGCCAGTGGAGGATCCTAAGAGTCTTCTGTAGGCTCAGCTGTCTTTGCAGTCATCTTGGGAGGGGCTCTTTATACACCTTACCCACCCCCTGCATACTTCCCATGCTTCTCAGTTACATCCAAGAGCAAGTCCATGCTTTGGACTATGTTTCTGCTAAGGGAGTATCATAGATGAACAGCCTCTCACCCAAGACAGACACACCATCCCTCAGTGGTGCTCCATCAGTCATCCAAGCCAGTAATCAAACCTGGCTCAACTGGGCCATAGTCACCACCACTAAAGCAGCTGGTAGTTTTATTATTTGATAAGAAGAGGTCCATCTTCAATCAATATATGAAACAAATCCCTAGCAAAAATGTTCCATTTGGTCAGTCTCATGGGAACATGCCCCAGAAGAAGACCTGAACATTGAACTTATGTCCACTTTAGAGTGCCATGCAAATGTATTAAAGGTAGTCAAGGTTGCAGTTACACAAGTATCCTCTATGGGGTGCGATGATAAAAAACATTGTTGAAGTGGCCACTGATCTAGTAGAATCAGCCCTTGAAAAAACAGATACAAGGCATTTTACTCTGCTAGCCGTAAAGCTAGACATGATAAAAGCAACACAATGTATCAAAGCAGACCAGGATCTGTTGTACACTAAATAATCAGCACAGGCAGAAAAACTTACAAGATATGCAGACAAATATAAAGGAAAAGGAAAAAATAAGCAAAAAAGTCTTATAAAGACCTGGGAAACAAGGCAAAGGAATAGAAACACCACCAACAAAAGAAGAAATAAACACACTTTGGAGAAATATCTATGAAGATCCTGTGGAACATAACAATGATGCTAAATGGATAGAAGAAGTAAAAGAAAGAATAAGACGTTTAAAGGTACAGGATATGAAATGGGATGAAGTAACAGCCAGAGAGATTGAAACAAAGTTAAGAAAAGCTCCTAAATGAAAAAAAAAAAACAGGCCCAGATCCAGTACCTAACTTCTAGTTGAAAGTATTAACATTGTTACATTGTTACATGAAGTTGTAACAATGAGTTACAACTATTTACATGCACATACCAGGCAGACGCCAACCTGGTTAACAGTAGGAAAAATGATTCTCCTCCTTAAGAGTGAACCTACAAGCTGTCCTAAATACTATAGACCAATGACTGGCCTTCCGATGATGTATAAACTATACTCTGGAATTGATGCAGAGTTTATAGTCATTTAGAAGAAAACTCAATCATGACAACAGAAAAAAAGTGCAACAAAAGTCACATGAATCAAAAGATCATTTGATGTTAAAGTCATAATGGAGAACTGTAAAAAGGGGAATAATCTAAGTATGGATTTGAAAGACTATTAAAAATCATTTGCCAGCTTACAAATGTTTAAGATACATCCTATGTTGATCAATTATACTACAGTGACCATTGAAAACAGTAGCAAACCACTTGGCAACTAAGCCATGATAAAGGACAAATTATTATCCTGGGGAAAAAATTCAAAGTGGGATATTCTAGACTGACTTTTTGTCACCTCTGTTCTTTTATCTTGCATTTAACACATTAAGCTGTCTACTTAACAGATTAGGTTCATAGTTCATTACTAGGCTAACTGCCCTTACAGGCCATTTTAAGCCTAGCCAATTACCCCATGTCAGAATCAAACCCTGCACCTTGTGTCTGGAAGGCAACCACCTTAACCATTATGCCAGCCTCCCATAGTTACAATCTGGCTCCCAGAAAACAACAAAGTATAAAGATTTTTCATCTTCTTCTTGTGGATGACTTAAAACTGTGTAGATGATATAAGAATGTTATTTGGCTTGATAAATATGCAAAAGCTGCAGCACCAAGAAAACACCAGTTTGGGACAAGAATGTGATATAAAAGAACTTGAGCAAGAGGGAGTATATATATATATCTGAGAACTGATAAAGGATCGACAACAAAATGTGAACAAATGCAAATAATACTTAGTAAGGAATATTTTAGAAGACTAAAAGTAATACTGAAAACAGCCTTGACATCTAGGAACAAAGTCCAAGCTATAATCCAATTTGCTCTTCCTGTTCTAACTTACAGTTTGGGGGTGATTGCCTGGCCCTAAAAGGTATTAGATCACTTAGACAGGAAAACAAGAAAACTTACAAAAATCAGTACATACAGAGATTATATATTCCCCATTCGGAAGGAGGTATGGGTGTTTTCAAAAATTGATTACATGTATAGATTCGTAATCATAGGACTGCATACATAACTGCTGATCTCATAAGATCTAAACATGGTGGAAGTTTTAAAACATGGCCTTCCGGAAAACACTGGAGGGGATAAATGTATCTCCGAACACCATCATACTAGGTGACTTCAACTACCCTAATATAGACTGGGAACACTACTCAAGCCCAAACACTCTAGCCCAAAAGTTCCTGGAATTCATAAACTCAAATGCCATGGAACAACTAGTCACCATCCCCACAAGAGGAGAAAACATACTCGATCTCATCATCACGAACATGGGAGCACAATGTTCAACGCCGGAAGTATACCCCTCACTGGTGAGATCTGATCACAAACTAATCTCGCTGGAGGTCCTCATCCCGCCCCCACCCGAAATGAAAAAGACCACAGTAAAGAGCTTCTCGAAAGCCGACTTCACACTTCTAAAGACTAGTGTGGTCTCCTTTAAGGCCCCCAAGCCGGCGGTTAACATTACTCATACCGCTGAATCACTTACAAATGCCTTCTACCAGCACCTGCAGGGCTGCATGGATCAGGCAATCCCAAGCAAAACAAAGACTCTTTGTACCAAAGGCAAGCGTCCAGTCTGGTGGACCCCAGCCATAAACAAACTCTACAACAAAAGGAGAAAGCTACTACAAGATAGAGCAAAATCCTTAAAAGGTAAGACACCGCTGATCACTATAAGTAAAAAGCTAAGAGCTCTCATAAAACCATCCAAAGCTAATTTTGAGAAAAAAATAGCTAAGGACTCTAAAGACAACCATAAGGCATTCTTTAGCTATGTCAGAAACCTAGGAGGAAACTCCCAGATATGCTCAGAATTAGTTCAAAATGATGTGAAGATTACTGACCCTACAGACATTGCCAACATACTGGCTGAAAGGTTCAGTGCAAACTTCTCCCCCCCTTCCCCCTCCAAAAGGAGAGATATCTATACCAAATGATTGTAGCCCCCCCAAACATCTCTAACGCCCAGGTGAGAATTGCTCTCTCCAAGGCAAAGAACACAGCATCCATGGGACCTGATGGTGTCCCCGGCTGTGTGCTCCATGAACTCAACGAGGAATTAAACCCACAGTTAGGACAGCTGTTTAATCTTAGTCTCACCTCCGGATCCTTACCCAGGGAGTGGCGCACAGCGACTGTGGTCCCACTCCACAAAGGCGGTGCCTCCACCGACCCTGGAAATTACCGTCCCATTAGCTTGACAAGCCTTATCTGCAAAGCCATGGAGAGGATCATGATGGATCTCATAAATAAAGACATAGGGAACTTGCAGACTTTGGATCCAACCCAGTTTGGCTTTGTCAAAGGCAGATCATGCCTTCTAAACTTGGTTGACTTTTTCGAAACAGTCACCAAGGCCATTGACGAGGGAAAGGCAGTAAATACAGCCTACCTAGACCTGGCGAAGGCTTTTGATACAATACCTCACTCGGGTATCATTGAAAAACTCATCAACTTAAATGTAAACCCATACATTACAAGATGGGTTGCAAACTGGCTGAGTGACAGAACCCACAGGGTCAGAGTTGCTGGCGCCATGTCAGACTCAAAGCCTGTCACAAGTGGTGTCCCACATGGCTCAGTCCTGGGCCCACTCTTGTTTGGCATCTACTTTTCTGAAGTACAAGCAAACACAGGAGGGTTATGGCTGACAAAGTTTGCAGATGACTGCAAACTGGGCCGTAGTTGAAAACACATCCGACACAGATATCCTTCAGAAGGGTCTCACAGAAACGGATAACTGGTGCCAGAGCCATGGCCTTAAGTTAAATGCCAAGAAATGCATAGTCATACCCTTCGGGAAAAATAAGGTTACCCCTAGCTACCATATAGGTGGCAATCCCTGAACACAGAAGAAGTTATTAGGGACCTGGGAACCCAGGTTGACAGTAGCCTTTCATTCGACACTCATATTGCTAAAGTAGTTAGGAAGACCTTCTACATTGCCCACCTTATCATGAAGGGATTCACATCTAGATCAAGGGAAGTCATAGTCTCCCTATACTCATCACTCATCAGACCAATGATCGAGTACAATGCCCCATTCGGAATGTATCTGACCCGACACTTGCAGCAGCTGGAGAGGCCACAAAAGGTCCTCACCAAAAGGATAAAGGGTCTCAAAAATCTGTCTTATGCTGCCCGACTGAAAGAACTCCAGTTATATTCAGTTGCTTACCACTTGCTCAGAGGTGACCTATGCCTGACATACAAGGCCATGTCAAACCTAGATTTGATGAACATGCTTCATCTCAAAAAATCTAGATCCCTCAGAGCCACAAGGGCAGGAGACTTAAACCTCGACATGGTTATTAATAGGACGTGCTGGAGGGATAGATTCATCACCCAAAGACTCCCTATGCTGTGGAACAAAATCCCAGTTTATGTGAGGCAGAGCACCTCGCTAGCCTTGTTCTAGAGGAATCTTGACCAATGGATGGGAGATCGCAGATACACCCCAGGGGTTACCTCAGTGTCACTGCTCGACAGAGGCACAGCAAAATAATGGGCATAGTTTCTCCAAACTAAAGGGGTGGCGTAAGCCACAAAACTATGGGCTAGGCTTATAAATGCCCTTGGGCAGATAGCCTAGTATGAACCTATGAACCTATGAGAAAAACAAGTCTAAGATGATTTCCCTGCTTAGTTTAGCAGAAGTATATCAGTGTCAAGTGGGAATGGAAGTCAAAACAGAAGCAATAAAAATCAGGCAGCAACTGAATTTGCAAAAAAACAAAAGAAAGACTATAAGAAGAAGGATCAGATGAGAAGTCAAGAAATGTGGAAAATGTATAAATATAGTTATAAGTACAGAAAACTGCCAGAACAACCTCATGTCAATCAGGGTCTAATGCAGAAATGGTTAAAGAGAGGAGAATTTAAACCAAATGATGAAAAGTTAATATTGGTGGCCCAGGATAGTGGACTATGTATATGTTGGTTTACAAAGTCCATTGAGTATGTCAGAGAAACAGACAAATGCAGGTTTTGAAAAATAAAATTGGAAACAGTCACACATCTTCTTGCTGGGTGTGATACACTAATGGTAGAAGGCCTGTATACTGAAACGAATAATGTGGCAAGACTGTTGCATTGGGGACTGTGCAAACATTATAATACTGAAACAGCTGGAAAGCATTAGAAACAGGAGCCACAAAACATTCTAGAAAATGATGGAGTTTATATCATGTGGGATTACCCATTACCAACAATGCTGAGTATCTTTTTTCCATATTGATCTAATTTCTGCCTGCAAATCCTGATATTTTATAACTTTTGTGTTTCTCTCTACACAAGACACTGTAGTCACTGGGTGTAGCAATTTCAATGATCAATGCTACTTTTGTCTTCTTTCATGAACCACTTTATCTGGTTTTCTCACATCTAGTTTTTGAACTTTCTTTGTTCTCCATTTCCTGCGGGCATTCTATAGAAAGTTCCAGAGCATCAGCCTATGTCATGTTCTCTTTAGTTTTGTCCTGTGTCATCCAATGTTCTTTCATACAGGAAATTACTGGTTTATCACCAACCATTCCAACCCTATCGCACCACCAGACCACTAAGATCCAGCAACAAAAATCACTAAAGCCAATAACTCTGCTGGTGAAGCACTATTCTCTTGCACCATAGCCAAATTATGGAACTCCCTCCCACCCACAATTACCTCCGTACCATCATGCACCCACTTCAAAATTTTACTAAAAGCGCACCTAAAAACATGCTGGCTATGCTCTTGCAACTCCCACTCTAATATCACCCACCCCATCCAACCACTACCTTTCTTTCCACCCTACTAACTACCTAGATTATAGCAAGATCAGATGCTCATAAGCCTAGTACTTATTATACAGCTGGAACTTCTTATTGTAACATTTGTTAATGTCTGTTACGTACTTCACAGATAAAGATTCTAGTTGTCTACTGATGTACTATGTTCTTCATCTGTAAATATGATGTAAGTAATTGCTATGTAAATTGTTAATCGCTATGTAATCCAATGTAACTACTGTCTGTTTATTTTAACTGTGGAGCCTTTCTCCCCGGGCCTCCACTGAAAATGGACCTACGTCCATTCGGACACTCCCGGTCAACAAATATAAATAAATAAATAAATCACTCCACAATGTTGACCATGTCAAAATTGCCACATTTTCTTTTTCTTTCCCTCACTGTATAGCACCAATTGAACCTTTGAACTGGTTTCCTGTGGAAGGCTCTAGAGTATCTTCATATGTCAACTGATTAGATGCTTCCTTTCTCCTTAATGTAGGTGTCCATTGCTCTATTCTGTTGTGTTGTTGCCTGAGTTAAGGTTTCTACACTGAATCCTTCACATTGCAGGTAATCCACAACCTCAGTTTCAGTTTCTTTAACTTCTCTATTACTTACCCTCTTTTGTACTTTTCCTCTTTGTTTTCTTATTTTTTGTATTGTAAAATGTTCCATATCTGAATGTCTTTGCCTGTATTTCTCTTCAAATATCTTTGGTGCTGCTCTTTTTGCATTGATTAGTTTTGCTTTCTCCTTTACATAAATATTACACCACATTAAATCTCTTTGTCTTTCCTATGTCCATATTTCTTCTTCAGATGTCTCCTTCTCCTCTTGTTTCTCCATACTTGGGGGACTCATTGTTCCATCATGCTGTGATATAACCTGTGCTAGACTTTTTACACTGAATCCTTCACTTCACAAATATTCCATAACTTCAGCTTCTATAATTTTACTTTTACTTTACTACTCTTCTGTTCTATATTCCCTCTTTGTGATCTTATTTTTTTTCTTGTGAAGTTTTGCATATCTGGATGCCTTTGCCTGTTTTTCTCTTTGAATATCTTTGGAGCTGCCATTTTTGTGTTGATTAATTTGGCTTTCTCCTTTGCATAAATATTGCACCATATCAGATCTCTCTTTCCCATGTCCATATTTCTTTTTTATACCGTTCAAATGTCTCTAAATTGTGTTCTTTAATTTTTTGCACTTCCTCAGTTGCTTCTTTTTCTGAACAGCACAAGGTTTATTACTCTATATAGTGTTTTTCATGGATCTGTTATATTAATAAACACAAATTTTTATTTGTAGCTTCTGACAGTTTTTCTTGTGGAAGTATTTTTCTTTCCTCTAATTTCTCTCTTAATCTTTCCATATGTTTTTTCTCTGAAAGTTTTGGGCTTCTTGCATAACAGTAACAATACATAATTTCTTTTTTATCCTTAACAGTCTGTGCTATCATCTGCATGGCTCTTTTCTGACCTATCAGTTTTTGTGATTTTTGTGGACTGCCTTCTATAATGGAAGGGGGGCATCTTCCCCCTGGGCATGGCCTAGCCCCATTTTAGGAATATTTCCATGTCTTGATTTTTTTCCAGTTCTGGCACCAGTGTGCCTACTAGGACTGGGCACTTTTTTATCCTGGGTCATATGCACCCAGCTGTCTTTTTGTATTTTTTAACCTACTTCTCCCCATGATATATAAATTACAGTCTATATATCAGTGTCATGTTGGTGAGAATTTGTGAAAAACAGGGTCCACCTTGTGAATGTATTCATCAAAACTTGAGGATAAATTCAGTTCTGGCAATACTTCACTCTTTTTGCTGATTTTTTCATCTCTCTATTCAGACCCTTTTCATCTCTCCACTTTGACCCTTATCTCTCAATTTGGGCCTTTTTTTCTCATCCATATAGATTTGAAGCTGTCCATGGATACCAGTATATATATTGGAGACAATATTGTCCATGGTTTGATTATGCTAAAATAAACACAGGTAAATTGATGACAGATATCATTAGTTTGTTCATAAACTTTGGACATAAAAGGATGGCTGGAAAACAAAATAAAGAGGTTTAATAGACAGGAACCTGAAATTCAGACAGTTCTGTGGTGGACATAAACAAACAGTAGAAGCAGTATATTTCAATACTTTCAATACAAACATTTCAATATCATTTGAGGTAAAGAGCTCAAAGGTAGAAAAAAAAATCTAGAACATAAAGTGAATATCCTAATTTAGAACTGAGTCTCTGATAGGGAATCTAAGTTAAAAATTTCTATGCAAAAAAAAGGCTTTGAAGATTTTCAGTGATGTTAAGAAATAGAAAGCTGACATAAATGGGATTTAGAGGTAACCAACAAATGAACGTTGACAGATGAACCACTTATCTCAGAGTCAAAATGTTATACCCAAATAATCTTTGACAAAGGAACAACTGAACCTAGAGTCAAAATGTTATACCCAAAGCCAATGGGAAACTTGTTCCTTCAACTTTTATACAACATCAGCAATTTTCTTCTTGCGTTCCACACAAAATGTACACATTTTTCTAATTCATGACATTATACTTTTTTACTAAAATTTTGAAACAATTTACATATTCAAGTAAATCTAGTAAAGGGTATCAACAAAAAAATGGTGCAGTATATGGTAAGGAGGCCGGGGTAATTTAATTCTCAAGTGAATTTAATTGTTGTGATTTATTCTTTCCTTAGTTTGATTATATAGGCTATATGTTACATGAATCCTAAATGAACAAGCATTTAGAGAACATTTCAGTGACAAAGAAAATCAAACAGAAGGCACAAAAGGAGGTGAAAATGTTCCCATTTACATAAGTGAGTCAGTGTGGGTTAATTTGTTAGTTTAAATATACAAGAGATTTAAATTACTTGGCTGTTTACAAATGTGCTGAATATATTTAGTGGGAATGAATTTAGTGATCCCATGCACAGTGAAGTGAATAAACTGAATGCTTATACAATGCAAAGAAACACATGTTGGCACCTTAACAGTAACCATTTTCATAAAGGTGATGCCCTTATCACAACTTTTGGGAATTTATATTAGTCACTTTTAAGGGTGTTTAGAATTAAAATTTACTGTTAAAGGTACTATGGATGGAGAGGTCAGCAGTTCAAGTAATTTACTTCTAAATTCATTGTTCAGCAAAACAAACAAACACATTAATTATCTGCTATAATCTGTTCAGGATGGAGTACTGAAGAAAATGCCTGATGATACAAGTATTGTACTGCTTGAGATGTTTAGATGCCTTGAGGAGGTATTGTGCAAATCTAATTCCTTACTGTATTTAAGGAAAACTGAAAATGAAATTGCATTTACTCAGAAGTTATCTGTCTGTTAGTCCATGTAATTACTAGAAGTTTCAGCATATTATATAAACTGTTAGAGTGTAATGGGGTTGGGTACTAAAGCCTACAATTTTTCTAGTATCTTTTGCAGAAACTTGTGCAATTTTTGATAAAAATGTTTTGCAATTTTCCTGTGGCCCATGTTATAACATGTGCAAGCGTACTGTCAGAATAAGAGTAGATAAGGGATTCATGCTGCTGTGTTCTATTTAGATGATAAAATCATGTCATTCCACTCATTTGTCTCTGAATAGATGATCTTGAGGCAGAGAAGATGATAGAGATGACTCTGAGAAGCTATGACCTTAACTAGCAATAGAACTGGAATAGCTACACAAAGATCTTCCGGTCACAGAGAGACAGGGAGGTTCATGGTGACTGTAGGGGTCTATATTGATTTGTCAAAGTTTTAAAACTTCGAAACTGATATGGTCGGCACCATATCACTGAAGTTTTGAAACACTGAACGTTTTAAAGAAAATCTCCATAAGGGAAGATTTCCCTTTACTGCACTGTAGTGCGATCTCGGAGTTGGCATATTTAAGTAGCGGGGGTATGGGGGAGTACAGCCCCCCATATGGGGTGTGCAGGGGGCTTGCCCCCCTGCTTGAAATGTTCAGGTAAGTTATTTTTTGTTTTTTTTACATATTCAAAGTTTTAAAACATCAATGATATGGTCTCGACCATATCAGATTCAATGTTTTAAGACTTTGATTATGTGATATAGACGCGACTGTAGCCTTTGGAATCTGGAGTTCAAAAGGGTTCCCAGTCAGGAGATTTATTGGATATATCCAAAAATGTGAAAAGTACACAAATCAGAATTCTGTGACAAGTGAGCCCAAAGGTGAAGCCTAACAAAAGATAATGAAAACTTGTACTGGTATCAGCTCAACAGCCTTACTAGAAATGTTTAAAGGAACTCTGTCAAAGATAGTGCTTTCTGAGGGGCAATATTGTGACAAAGTAGGAAGGTTTAACAAGCCATTGCAAAAGAGGAATGCCTCACAAAGGCAAACATCTGAACTGGACATTGATGAGACTTCATTGTATTTACTGTTACTGTGAGAGAAGAGAACAGGCTGAGCTGAATCTCCCTGCCAAATAATAGCAGCCTGAGTCAGAGGAACATTAAGCCAGGGAAACACTTTGGATCCCTGCAGCCTTAGATGGGCAACAAAAACGGAAATACATTTGACGTACACCCTGAGGGTAGAGTGAGGCTGAATGAAAAGGAGCACACCCTTTGAACCGGACTGCACCATGAGCATTCAAAGGGGTTTTGGGGGATGAATGAGTTTAGTCCACTGAGATCCAGAATAAGCCAAAGATCCTTAATTTTCTTGGGTACCAAGAGAGTCAAAAGGAATATTTTAAGACTTTTTTAGTTTAGTGGCACCTCGTAATCGGCTCGTTAGTTGATGAGCTTTACCAGTTCCTTTCTTTCTTTCTTTCTACTATTTTTATGGGGTCAGATGTCAGGCAAGGTCTATTATGGGATCCATGGTTGAGGGAGAAATGGGATCAAATAATATCTGAATAAAAATTTTCTGTCCCATATTGTTGGAGATTTTTCTACATGCTTTAATATGGAATGGAAATGAACCTCTAACTCCTTCCTGTGGTTGATAGTCAGGCAATCAGACATCACTCACATCTGTTTGAATATAGGGCATGTATGTTAGTTAATTTAATGCTGACAAGGGCAAGAGGTTGGATCCATGCCAAAATCACTACCTGCCAGTATAACTAGCAATTGTGCTCTTAACGTCTCAACAGTGTATAAATGGTGACTGATATTAGATTATTGGAACATTAATTTTTCTTGATATATGGACAAAATTCTGATGTTCAGAGTACGTTTTCCATGGACAACTCAGCACAGCCTACAAGTAACACTGCATGCATCACGTATGATCGGTATGAATTTTTTGCATTTTGATAAAGTGAATGTCATGGCCCATAGTTTTGTACAAGACACTGCCTCTTGACCTGTGCAGGTATATACCATGTCCAAGACTGCCACAGCAGTTGCCAGATTGCTGTTGTCAGCTGGCCACAGTCTCAATCACCACTGGTGGGAAGAATGACCAAGGGAGCTGCACTCTCAATATCATTGCCTGCCTGTGGCAGCCATGTACCAGACCAGTGCATGACCATGCTGTGCAGAATGTAGCAAGTAGTAAACATCCTGCATGCAGTAGCAGGGCCATACTGAAGGGAACCCCAAAATTCATCTGGGCAACAGAAATAGCTTTGGAGCAGGCCAAACACTCAATCAAGGAATATCTGTGCCTGGGACAGGGTGGTGTTGAAACAGACTATGGCTAAATAAATGTATGTTTTTTAACACTATAACTTGCACTTACCAACTAGGTGATTATGATGAATCCCAACGTACAGGAAGAGGCAGTACCTTGACCTTGTTTTCCAAAAATGGAAATGATATTCCTCTGCATTACACACTGCCATGCAGCTGATGGAATAGTATCCATTTTTGTTTTCATACAGCTCCCCCATGGTCTAGAGGATCCCTATTATATAATTGAAGATGCAATCCTTCGAATGCATCTTGATCAAACTTGAAAGCATGAAACAGCAAAATAGCAAAACGGCATATAAGCGATTTTTTTCCCTGGGAAAGAAATTGCTTGGCCGCCTGCATTACTTTGCTGTTTTCGTCACTGTAGTGCGATCTCAGAGTTGGTATATTTAAGTAGGGGTGGTGTGGGGGACACAGTTCCCCCCACATTGGGAGGTGTGGGGCAAAGCCTCATACTTTATGTAATGTTTTGAAGGTTTTTTTTTTTTTTTTTTTTTTTTGTGGAACACCGATTTTTTTTCCCTGGAAAAAAATTGCTGTTCTGAGTGTTCGGGATTGTAAGCTTTCGCTTACATGGAGTCAATAAATCAGTATTCAGTTTTTTAAGCATTCACTGATTTAATATAGACCCAGTCTAGATGAGACCTGAATATGGGTGCAATATATTGCACCAAGCACCTCAGAAAAGTGTGTCATCTTACAGAAGGCACACATGGTATTAGTTTGGTGACATTGGGAAACAGATATACTGATCGATATGTGACAAGAGTATGCCAAGGAAACACAGAGGTATCCTCAATTTAAAATCCTGTGAAATGCCCGACATGTCCTGGTTTGTCTTTGCAATGTCCTTATGGCAAGTACAGTGAGGCTAGATACACTTCGGTATCCACAAGTATAAGACCACCATACATCCCCCAAATCCTTATTTTTAGGCCACACAAACTCATAAAAACTCATAAAAACTTATACAATGTCCCTTTTCACTCTAAACTTGTCCAATATTTCCTGATCAGCAAACATCAGAAGGGTTATATTTTGCCTATATCTATATCTCCTTTGTTAGGAAGCACCATTAGAGATGCATGGTTTTGGCACAATAGAGATGAGAACATCAGAATAGGAGACAGATAATCTGGCAGTGAATGCAAGCATCTTATTAGATTGCAAAATAGATGAGAAAGGCATAGCTTTAGTTTGTAAAATACCTTATGTGCATGGCGGAGATTAACATCAAGCAGTGACTGTGAATCACTCAAAGGTGGGGAGAGCTTCTAATTTACATAAGATGGTCACATATATTTTATACATTTCACATCAGCCTGGTTCAAATAGCTGCACCCGAGAGCAGCTACTGTCTGTGAAATACACCTTAAATGTGATCAGGCACAGCCTACACAACCCCCCTGCTGTACCTACCTCTAGTGTGCAGCAGAGTTTGGGTATAACCCCATCCCACATCAGGTGTTATATGAGGTGTGACCCCCACCAAGGAAGACACTTAAATATTAATTGTGCACACTATTTGCAACTGTTAAGTACAACTTTCGTATTTCAAGATTTTCATGCTCATTTTCACTACTTGGATTGACTTTGTTTATTTAGTTTTTATTTATTCACTTACTTACCTATATATGTGAGTACTATCTGTCTAGCTATCTGTTTATCTGTCTGCCTGTGTGTGTGTTTCAATATATCATTGTCTAGGTGAGCGAGGCCATTTGAGATGGAGACCCGAGTATGAAATTCCCCAGAGTAAAACAAAATACAATAGCACGTAACAGTCTTGGAAGTAACTATGCTGTAATGCATACTAGAACTAAATACATTCAAGGTGCATTTGTTTGTATAGAGCCAACCATTCTTTACTCAGTCAGTCATTGCAACTAAACATATGCAATTGTATATGATTTTTCAACATTTACTTACTCTTTTTTTCTGATCCTTTGTGTGTGGCATATGATTATCAGGGTCCTGTTCAGGTAACAAGCTTAAAGTATAACTCTTATAACCCATCCCAATGTGTGTGTGGGTAAAACTCCTGTATTGTACTATTGTTTATGGACACAAATCAGCTGTGTACTTCCAACCTTGTTCATTGAATCAGGCTTGAATAATCAGGTTTCTCTAAATCATAATTAAACAAATATACTGTATCCAATTATCTTCAATATCACATACACATGGTGAAAAGGGAGGAATCCTTGAAAGACTCAAGCTATCATATCTAGATCTGATTTATTGCAAACGGTATTGTACAAGGACCTGTAACCAGTTCAAAGTCAAAGTAAACATTATTATCATTTAGCCTACACAAGTGCAGTCTAAATGAAATTGCACGTATCAGGCTCAAATTGAGAAAACATATACATACAGTACACACAAAAACGCATACAATGGACATGTATTCAGCATTTCACGTTAGACAGGTAATACTACATATTACCACAGTTTACTTTATGTATAATTTTCAGCAGCTGAATGATTTCTTATTTCACAAGTTCCTATTGCACTGTGTGATTTTCACATGAATAAGAGGCTCTAGAAAGTATAATATTGCACATTCATTGCCATCTATGTGTTGTTAATGTTTAGAATCCTAACTGCCTCTCATTTATTGCACCAAAAGCATTGGCTGGCCCATATCTTGTCAGTGACTGGCTTCCCTGAATTGCTGGCAAACTTCAAGAGTCTCACCCCTTGAGGGAAGAAGCTGTTGCTGAACCTGGACACTTTATATTGCATGATGCAGTATCTTCTGCCAGATGACAATCATGTTAACAGTTCATAGACTGTGTTCAGAAACTATGATGGGACTTTTTCAGAAAGTTGGGGAAAGTGGAAGCACTGCTACTCTGACCCCTATTCCCAAGATTGTTAGGACATCAAATAAGATTAATTTATGGAGGCTACTGGACCTCAGTTAGGGTGTTTAATAAGGGTTTTGCTACCTCAGATGTATGCTGAATTTGCAAAGGAGAAAAAGCAGATTAATATCACATGCTATGGACCTGTTATGGAGCCAGGAGAGTTTGGCAAGTTGTTGCAAAGGTTGCGGAGAGAGTATTGCACACTGAAATCCCACTAGAAGCCAAGGCATGGATACTAGCAGGCTTCTTATATAGGGCAGACTTGAGCAGACCCAAAAACAATTGGCTATTGCAGTTATTGGTCATATCTTACTAGCACACCCCTCACTGTAATAATGTAGGAAACTGGAAGGTGCTCCTTAAGAAATAATTCAGATGGCTTTAGCTAGAGGAAGATGTAGAGGATCAAAAGGCCTAGTCATTCTGAGAAGACCACCCAAAGGAAGATGCAGAGGATCAAGAGGCCTAGTCATTCTGAGAAGACCACCCAAAGGAAGATGTAGAGGATCAAAAGGCCTAGTCATTCTGGGAAGACCACCCAAAGGAAGATGCAGAGGATCAAGAGGCCTAGTCATTCTGGGAAGACCACCCAAAGGAAGATGCAGAGGATCAAGAGGCCTAGTCATTCTGAGAAGACCACCCAAAGAACAATGGGCAGACACTAAAGGCATCTTAGCAGACTTAAAAAAGAGCAAATATGCATTTTACACAACTCATATAAATTTAGACATTGATAAAAATTTGATAGTATATTAAACTGCCATACTTGTACAAAACCTTTCCCCTTATATAATACAGGTTTACTCTATATAACAGAAGAAAGGGGGACTGGCATATGACTCTAAAATGTCCTGTAAGACTATTTTGTCAGACTTGCTATAATGATTATAAGCAGTTGTTGTATTATAAGTTGTCTTTTATTGTTGTTCTATACATGCTGTTATATTTTGCAATAAAAAATCACATAGAAAGGGAAACTGATACTGTGTATTACCAACTGTTTCCTGTACACTCTAGTGCAGTTATAAATGCTTCTGTTTGATTATGTAAAATAAGCATTGGTACTGCAAAGTGATCAGCGTACTTATTCATCAAAAGTATTTAATAAAAGGGACCTGTGGTGGGTGGGACTGGATCAGTGCATACTCACTGACTGATCCTGTAAGTCTGTATCCCATTTACATTTAAAATGGATCACACTCTAATCCAGTTTAAAGTTTAACAGCAAAATGGCAAGCTCACCTTGTATATTGCAGCTTTCTAGCGTTGCTACAGTTATTTCTTCACTAGTCTCACCAGATATTTCTCCACAGCAGGCAGACACCTGGACTGCATAGAGTGTCGATGGTTTTAAGTTCTCCAGTTCACATCTGCATTCATTACCTGCAATTTTTTTTACATTCCATTTCATTTCCAGATTATGTTCTTTGGGTGATGCCATATGTTCCCTGTATTCAACATTGTAATTTGTAATTTGAGATGCAGATGCCACTGAATTTGGACGGTTCCATGCAATGATCAAAGAATTGGAACACACCTCAGTAACTGAAAGTTCATGCGGTTGGCTACAAGAGTTCTTATGCATGTTGTATCACTCATTGGACTAAATCCAGGGTGTGTCGTTCTATACCAAAAGGTATAGGCTATGCCTGAATCTAATCCCGATACAGTACATAATTGTTCCTCTATATTTCCATTTACACATCTATTCTGCTTAGAGTTGAAATAATACATGTAATGAATGTCAACATTTTTATTTCCACATAGTGGTGGCTGCATCTTGAGTGTCACACTGTTGTGTGTTACTTTGTGTACAGATGGCGTCTCTGGTTTTGTTGGTGGCTGAAAATCTTCAGTCTTCAAAAATCCACCCTCATACCAGTATATTGTAGCACCCTTGTGACGTTTATTGTTTACAGATGCAGCAATAAATGTAGCTTTATACATGCTAATATTATCTCTTTCAAAGTTCATAAATGCACAACACTTTGCTTTCATTTCTTCAACCAATTGTTGAGAAAGAAACCATTGATCATTTTTTGGCTGTGTTCTTAAAAATGAAAGGCTGTCACTGCCATGCCTAAGACAGCGGGAGAGATCAGACAGGTATGCGTTTTCTTCACTCACAGAAGTTAATACAAAACAAATGACATGTTCTGTACAGGTAAGCATTTGCCAAACTTCTTTCTGCAGATCCTTTTCAGATGTTACGATTTTTTTAGCATGCAGCATAGAAACAAAGAAAGCCAAAACAGCAGTTTCCCTCTCCTGATAATCAAGCCAAGCATTTAAGAGTGAGTTGCTGAACAGAGACTGTCTGTTACTTTCTAGGTAAATATCAAAAGTCTGTTCACTGGAGCCATACTGAGGGGCTGACAACACTGCTGTCTTTAAAACATTTTGAAAGAGCAATTTGTATTCTCTAAGGCCTTCATTAAATACACAGAGCCGATGTTTGATCTCTGGAAACATAACAACAATATTATTTTCCATCATGTCATTGCAGCGCATTTCAATTCTGTTTAAATCTTCAAAAAGGGCCTGAATACAATGGACTGATTTAATACTGATCTGGGTGGTCCGTTGAACCTCCAAATGGCCAAGATTTCTTAATGGATATAGCCACACTACCATAGGCACTTCATAATTTTCTTTGCTGAAGAGCAGTTTGGGAAGTAATGGAAATATTGTTGCAGCTTCCTGACAAATGATCTCTTCTTTCAGTAAAATATCACTATATACTGTGCAGTTAAAACCATGAAGTGAGTCAGTATTTACAGACTCATTTGAAGGCTGGCAACCACTTTCCTTTCCAGTGGACATCAGATTTTCAAATGCTTTCTGTAAGTCTTTTAGAAAACATTCCTTCTGTTCCATGGATCGGGTGTATTTATCAAACACAAAGAATGTTTGGGCACCATACATTATGGCTGTGACCAGATGTGTTGCTGAATGTACTGGTAGATGACTGTCATCTGAATGCTGCATATTCATTTTCAGCTGTTCAAACCTTGTAGTTGTTTTGTACTGCAATGTTGCACGGACTTGGCTTTGGGAAGTATTTCTGTCATTTAGAAACTTTGCTGATCCATGTACCTTCAGCATGCCTGATAACCAGCTTGCTTTCAGTGGAGTATCTATATCAAGTGCTGACATTTTTTCCTCTATTGAATTATGTTTAAGGAAACAAAACTTTGTGCTAGGATGAGGTGTGATTTCAGTGTTTTTCTGCATTACATTACAGCATGGCAGATTAATTCCTTAAAACAAAATTGGCACATGTTGAAATGTTTTCATAAATGCAGTTGATTAAGGTAGCCAATCAGAACTAAAATAAGACAACGTATTGTCTGAAATATCTTTATTAAGTTATTAGACCACACGAAATTTGTGGTTACTGGAGCTGATTATTAATCTATACAGTTATAGACAAAAATGATTACCTAAAGAGTATTTCAAAGTACATGTAGTTATCTACAGATATAGCCTATAGGTTATTAATTTCATAGGTAGGTACTAGGCTAGCTACCCTTGCAGTCCATTTTCAGCATAGCCAAAGAAATTTACTAAAGATCATCTTAGAGCAAGAAATCTGGACAAAGCCATAAACAAAAGTGGGACAAAGGCCCAAAAATAGGGACAAGTTTTAAATATTGCTCTTGCAAACTTAGAAAGTTAATAGAATAACAGCATTTGCATTAGCATGAATATTCTGAAGGGTATGAAGTCTGAAACTTAAATGTCTGTCATTATTTTCTAACTTCAATCTTTAATGATTTGCCAATAATTTACCAGGAAAAAACACAATTTTATGAAAAATGGACCAAAATATGAGACAAAAATCTGGACATTCTGCAACAATTTATGCAGCTGAGAAGTATGCTAAAGATGCCTTCACCCCCCCCCCACAGACTTTCTTAATTTCTGCACCTTATTTTCTTAGCACAAGCTAACTCTATGTATTGTATGCCTAATTAAGGATTTCCAATAAAGGAATTTTCTTTATCTCTAATCTCCCAATACTGCCATCATCTAAACAGAATGCTGCAAGCATCCTGGAGTTTTGATGGATTTCTGTCTTAGCTTCAGTCTTGATGCTGACATCACCACAAACATGTTCCATCATCAATTTCTGTTCCTATTTTTAATCAGTCTACTCCTACCTGAACCAGATACTCAGTTGCTAAAAACTACTCATCCCAAAACTTCAATGCAATCTACCTCTAATTACATTACAACACTCGAGAAATACATCCATCTTACAAAAAACACTAAATAAAATGCCACTTCATGAACTTGTCAAACAAGAAGATAAACTACTGCAACCTTCTTATCTGAACTACTGCAATTTGGGTTCCTATTACATAATCGAAGACACAATCCTTCGAATGCGTCTTGATCGAACTCGAACTTGAAAGCACGAAACAGCAAAATAGCGAAACGGCATATAAGCGATTTCTTTCCCTGCTAAAGAAATCTCTTGGCCACCTCTGTTACTTTACTGTTTTTGTCATTGTTGTGCGATCTTGGAGTTGGTATATTTAAGTAGGGGGGTGTGGGGGGCACATCGGGAGGTGTGGGGTCCACCCCACGTTATGTAATGTTTTAAAGTTTTGATTTTTTTTTTGTGAAACAGTGATTATTTTTCCCTGGGAAAAAAAAATCACTGTTCTGAGTGTTTGGGATTGTAAGCTTTCACTTACATGGGGTTGATAAATCAGCCTTAACTTTTTAAAGCATTTGCTGATTTAATATAGACCCTGTAATTCCTGTCTAACATCAACCTTTCCCTGTCATCCTTTACAAACTACTTTTCTTAAACATCTGAAATGCACTTGTCTACCTCCCAAACTTATTTACTATTTCCCTATCACTACACAATACCATCTTGCAAACTGTGTGCTTTCATTTCTTGTACCACAGGCAACCTTCCAGAAACTGGTTACTACTCAAGGGAACTTCTTCCCAATCGAAGTTTGTGGTACTCCAGGCATATTCACTTTTATTACACTTAGGGTTTCTAAAATGTAAAGGCTTTAATTACCCATAATCCACATCAACCTTTCTCACTTCCTTCATTTCATCTTTTTTTCTTACTCCATTATTATATTTTTCCTATTCTAATAGGTTTTTGGCTTAACCTGTCAAACATTGTACAACATGCACACAGCCATTACTGTCTTACAGTTTATTATGCAATGATATTAAATTTACAGCTTATCTTCACAGAAGGACCCAGCAAATTTGTAAATATTCAAGCTACTTTACATCATTATAGATATTGTAAGTAATGAATCAGAACCTAATGGAGCCTGTCCCTCTAATTCTGTCTTCCCAAATATGGAAGTTTTGAACTAATTTTATACTATTCAACTGCTCTGAAAGATTGTAGTTGTGTGGGCAGAATTTTACTGTTTCAACATATTTCTATGTTTTTTCCTGTGCTTAAAAACAAGGATATTAACTGTGATCTTCAAAACAATAAAAAATGTAAGTGGAAACAAAGGGTGCGCAAATTTATTTCAAGAATGTGTATCAGAATACTTCACTCCTTTTCTAAGGTACATCAGCCTCATCTTTAGTATATACAAATAACAGGGGTACTTAGCACCCCTGAAAAAAGCTCTAAATGTTTTTCTGTTTTTTTTTTTTTTTTGGTTGACACTTTAATTTTCAAAGTGTTAAGACTTGTTTTATCTTGTCTTACACTTCCAGTAAGAAACCAAGTAATGAATGAGGCAGTTGAGGCAAAGTTCCCCAGTCCCCACATTAGGAAATGCAGCAAAAAATGTTTTTGTTCCTTGGTGTAACCTTAAGTTTTGGTGTGTCTGATGAACTATACATTTACCTTATTCAGTTTGTTGCCGGGAAATTCTGATTGGGCTTTAAATAGGGAACCTTCATTCCTTTTTTTTTTTTTTAAAACAGGTTTATTGTTTTAACATACAAGAGAAATATCATAACAATTTTATACAAGTAATTAAACATAAATATGATTATAACATTCAACAAAAAACTAAAGTATTTACAAAGACATCCACTACAATCAGATAATTAATTAAACTAAAATACCATGCTATTGAAATTAGGATTTTTTTAACAAATTTTGTAAATTATCCCATACAATATAATAAGATGTTTTTCTAGTTGTTCTTGACCTAATTGTGTTTATTTCCATATGGCACACTATATTCATAACATTTTTAAATTCATTGAACGAAGGAGGTGTATCTGAAATCCAATTTCTGGTTATTATTTTCCTAGCCACTGCTAAAATAGACCATAACAAGGGAAGCTTAACCTTTTAACACTTTGAGGTACAGGTGTGTTGAATAATATAAGAGATTTAGAAATAATGAAATTATCTGTAAAAAGAGCCTGCAAAATTCATTAACTGATTTCCAGTATTCTTTCAATTTTATACAGTCATAAAACATATGGGCCCAGTCAGCATTAATTTCTACATTACATCTCTTACATAGATTATCTTTATTATTTATTTTACTCATCATCAAAGGTGTATAAAAAGATCTATGTAAAAATTTCCATGTATAAAGTCTCCAGACAATGGAAGACGTAGTTCTATAAGCAGATTCCAATATATATTGTTTATCTTGTTGATTTGGTGGGTCCCCATTAATAGAAGTGAAATAATTCCAGTATGTATCTACACTGTAAAAAGTTTCTTGTCTGATAATTTTATGTATGTATGAAAGTTTACCTTTATCAGAAACTTTATATTGTAAATTTAATATCAAGTAATCAATCAGTGTTGGAATAGATTCTTTAACTGTTATAGACATTAAATCTATTCTATCAATGAGATGTTGTCTAAAGGTCTGAACCTCTAACCAGCAAGTTTCTCTTAGATCAAATTCTTGTTTTAAGAAATCTAAATTTTTAACTTTATTATCAGATATCAACTGATACCAGTACTTTAGATCATTATCTATAGCTAAATGAGTTCCTTCAGAAGTAGATAACAAAAGCATGCCCTGAGTATACATTATAGGGAATATAATAAAATTCCATTCCCTATACTTAGGGTGCATGAATATAAAGTTACGATAGCCAATAATAATATTTAATGGGTAACAAACCATATGTTTAGGTGTAATAGGTGAAGTACAAAATTCATTTAGTAACCATAACATGGAGTTATTTACAATCATATTTTTATGTGTTAAGGAGATTTTCATGAAGTGCATACTAATTAGCTCCCAATAATCTTTCCATTTTGCGACATATGACTGATCTATTAATAAAGTAATAACTTTTACAATAGAAGAAATAGTATATAAATTAAAGTCTGGAAAAGAAATACCCCCTTGAGACCAGCTATTAGTATGTTTCTTTAATGCAATCCTAGGTATATTAGGTGCCCATAGGAAATTTAACATTAGTGTATTCAGTTTCTTGATAATTATTTTTGTAGGTGGAAGTATTATTGATTGTATTAAGTATAAAATCTTGGGGAATATTATCATTTTAATAATTGTAAGTCTCTCCTCCATAGTAAAAACATATTATTCCAGGTATTAAAAGATTTTGTATATTATGAAAACAGGTATTATAATTATTATATATAATAGATTTAATATCTTTAGATAGTATTATACCTAAATAAGTTATCTGACCTGAATTGGGTACATATTTAGTAAAATTAATAATGAGAATATTTTTTCGTGTATATATAGGTAGTATTTTAGTTTTTTCTTCATTGAATATTAAACCAGAAATACTTTTAAAATTCATCATTTTATCAAATAGAGATTGCATAGAATAATTAGATCCTGCTGATGTAATTAGAACATCATCTGCAAAAAGTTGAATTTTGGATGTTGTATTTTCATCTATTTCAAAACCCTCTATGTCAGTACTGTTTCTGATCAAATTAGCCCAAGGCTCCATTACTAAAGTGAATAATAGTGGAGAAAGTGGACATCCTTGTTTTGTATCTTTAAGAATGGGTATTTTTTGTGAAACATATGTTCCTACCTTAATATAAGCCAACGTTCCTTTATATAAATGCTCAATTAGATTTACAAATGCATCTGAGAAGTTTGTGCACTTCAGTAAGGTAAACAGATAGTCCCAACTTACTGAATCAAATGCTGAACTTATATCAAGACTAATAAGTGTTAAATCTTTCTTTTTCCTATTTGCAAAATCAATTAATGTTAAAGTTCTTCTTATATTATCAAACGTATTTCTATTTACAATGAAGCCTGTCTGATCTATATCTATAATGCCGGGAATGATTGTCTTCAATCTATCAGCAAAAATACTCAAACATTTTATAATCAACATTAAGTAATGAGATGGGCCGATATGAAGGACATCTAGTTGAATCTTTATTAGGTTTTAAAATTGGCAAAATAAATGTATATTGCCAAGATGGGGGGGGGGTTATTAACTCAGTTTGGGCCAAAATAAAAACCTTATGTATTAATGAATATGTACTTTTAGAAAGGATTTTATATATCTCTGGTATAATACCATCATTACCCGGTGCTTTGTTTGGTTTAAGCTTATTTATTTGTGTAATAACCTCTGTATATGAAATACTTTTGTCCAATAGTTTAATCTGTTGTTTATTAAGCTTTTTATTCATGTTTGTGGTTATAAACGCCTTTATTTTATCTTTAGGTTCCATGTTAATGTTATTATTGTTAATATTGTGAAAGTGATTTCTAAATTCATCTAATATTTCTGGTAGACTAGAAACATTTTTCTTTTTCCTTAGAGAAAAGATTTCTTTGATATGGTTTTGTTTATTCAACCTTTTTGTTTTATTTTTAAGTCTATGTAAGTATTTGGGGCTTATTGAGTAAGACAAAAACTTGTATTTCTCTAGAGTTATTTTAACTTTATGAGTTAAAATTTCTTTGTATTTATCATTTAGTTTGTTTATTTCTTCAATGACTTTCTTATCCATAATATTTTCTTTATTATTATGTTTATAAGAGTCTAATTTACTTTGAATATCTAACAATTCCTTATCCCAAGATTTCCTTTTATTATTATACCATCTTATACTTTGTCCATATAGATATGATTTTAAGGCATCCCAAACATAGACAATGGAGACTTCAGGAGTATTATTTATGTCTAGAAAATGTTGTACTTCTGAAAGTATATATTCTTTATAGTCTTTTAGTTGAGTTAAGTATGCTGGTATCCTTTTGATCTGAACATTATGAGTATTTTTTATCATGAATTCAAAAACAATTGAATTATGATCAGATATTGGACATGAAATGATTTTGGAATTAATTAAATCTGTTACCATCTGGTTAGAAATAAAGACCCTATCTATTTTTGAATAAGTTTTGTATCTGTTAGAAAAAAAGGTGTATGGTAATGATTTTGAATCTATCTGATTATTAATATCATTCAAATGATAAGAATTAGCAAAATCATTTAAATGTTTTGCATTAGAAGTATTTCATCTTTTTCCTATAGTGGTAGTATCACTTTCATGTAGTATACAATTAAAGTCACCAGCTAAGATAATATCTCCTATAGAGAATGATATAATCTTATCAAGATGATGTTTCACTGTATTAATACCAATTCCAGGTATCCAATATACATTAATTAAAGTGTAAGTCTTCCCATTAATTTGTATTGTAACCATACAAAACATTCCTTTGTCATCCTGATAAGACTTAATGGTTTTAGGAATAGGCATACTTTTATTCCATAAAATAGCCACTCCTCTTTTTTTCTGAGTGTGCTCTGAACTAACCAATACTCTATATTTATTTGTGGCTAGTTTATCAATATCTTTTTTCAAGAGATGTGTTTCTTGCAGGAAGACTAAGTTGGCCTTATGTAAATTAATGTATCTTATTAGGCTTGCCCTTTTACACGGATTATTCAATCCATTAATGTTTAAAGAAATTCCTTTTAAAGATGTCATTTGGCATTTTTAAAACTTAAGAATCTTATGATCACAATAACAAATAACAACATAAGTAATGTTACATCTCCTCCTTTAGGTGTACCTTTAAATATAGTTGTATTTATTGAATCTCTTATGGGATTTTGTATAGGATTCAATTTTGTTTGTAGTGACAATGAGTGTACAAAATATATTGTGGATGTCAAAACTATATACATATAACAATGAACAAGTGAAAATAATGTAAGGATTAAACCTTGCATCCAGCCTGGAGTTAAAAACTCCAACTTAGAGTAGTATTTACCACTCAAGTTAACCCCTACCCTAAGCAGCAGTACCTCAGCTACCACCTTATCACTTTAATACTGGTTATATTTAACTTAAATTAACAGCTTTCAATTCAATTATCTAGCAAGACAAGACTACACATTTGATAAAACAGCATCATATAAACTAAAATAAACTTTTTTTTTAAACTATTCATACTACTATATACATCTATGTAATATAATACACTTGTATTCAAATAGCATTCAAATAAACTTGATATTAGGAACCAAGAGGAGAGAGAAATAAAAGACGTGAAAGAGGGAGAGAGAGTGAAAGAAAGAGAGAGAAAGTATGTAAAAATAAGTTCTAACATTCATTTAAATGAAAAACTTTGGGTAATATGGTTCAGACATTACATATATTAAGATGCATCTATTTTCTGTCATGTAAATGCAGTTAACAGCTTCCAGAAAAAAAAACCTTGAATTGCTTGTATATGAGCATTTTACTCATACTCATTATTGTCAATAGAAAAAAATATTACATTTATAGAAGTTGTTATAAATCATACTGCATAGTTATGCAAGTTCTCAGAAACACTTGCATTATTGTAAAAAAAAAAAAAACATCTGCATTTTGTATGTCTATACTACTGCTTTAAAATATATCACAAGACAATTTCTTCCAGAATAGAGTTATAAAGTTATTTATGCTTGTCAATCAGATGAATTAAATGAGTTATAGTAATGTATATGTTTGGAACATAAGTTTTGAACACAGATTAGTATGCTGCAGTCAGGTAGATTTTCAAAAACACTTGAATAAATGTTTCAATTTCTATGCCTTCTAAAATAAGACATTTACTTACTACAAGAAACTGCATCATTTAAAATTATTATAATTGACATATTTTATGAATTATAACATAGATATTTAAGTAATTATATAAAATAACTCACATTTAAATGTCAACGAGTTCATTTTCCTTCACATAGTCACAGTTGCATCAGTTCTACTTCCTGGTAGAGTGTTCTTCCTGAATCTGTGATGTGTTTGTGTGATATCTGGGTCAAAGGTCAGGTTAACTGCTTTCAGCTTCTCTGTGAGAATTCTGAGAGTTGAAGCTTTTGAAACAGCATGAGGACACTGTTCATGAAGTAGCCTACATCCCAGATTGTCTCCCTTAACATTTTGGCGGGAAACTTGTTAAAAACTAGTGACAAACATTCATTTAGCAGTGTTAATGCATCTAAACATGACAAAACCTTCGTGATGTACCCCACAGGTTACCACAGCCTCTATGCAAGTGAAATCAAGCCCAAAGTTATTAATAGGTAATAAAACTCAATATCACTGTCCCAACTCAATTCTATGCAAATCTCATTATTTACTGTGTCTATATGATCAAAAGCATTTCTATATATACAATGGAATATTACTTACTGTTTATATTAATAGAGTTAAAAATAAAACACATTATTTACTATTGTTTAGTTCTAATTATTATTAGTTAAAGCATGACATATTATTTACAAACAAGCATAAGCAGTATAATCAAGAAAGTATAATTAGGAATAGCATTTGAAGAACATATAAACTTTTTACAAGGAATAAATATGTTATTATTCTATTTATCATATTTTCATTACTCTTCTCTCCCTGCCCTCCCCCACCCTTTACCCACTACATAATCTAAATAGAATGTCATTGTTTAAACAAAGAAAAGAAGGAAAGGAAAAAAAAAGGAAAAAAAATGTATCAAGTTACTGACCTTACTTCTCTTTTTCAGAAAGAGAAACAAATTGAATAATAGTTTGTTATTAGTTCCTCAGATATTTTGACTGGTTATGAAACAAAACATTTCTTTGCACACAGAGAATAACTTTGATTAAATCTTTTTCAGAACATTTGTGGCTTTCTGGAAATGCAGGAACTATATTTAAAAAGATTAATAATGAAGTAAAATGATGGGAGAAAAAAAAGAAAAAAAACATAGAACAAATCATTTATTCTTTAGTCTCTTCTTCCTCTCAGAAGTCTTCCACGAAGTTTTAGTTGCCAGTCTCTTTAATGAAGGACTAGCCCATTCCATTTCCTCTATTTTATCTAAAATCTTATTTTTTTGATAAACAGTAAAGCAGAGTCTAATCATCAAAAATTTTAGGACCATCAGGAAGGAAGATTTTTAGCTTGGCAGGAAACAGAAGGTATGTTTTAAACTGTGCTTTTTTAAGCTCATTTATTAGTGGCAGAAAAACATTTCTTTTAGCTATTACCAAGGGAGAATAGTCATTGTCAAAACGCACAGCTGTCTCATTAAACTTAACAGGAGCTTTAGCCCAAGCAAATTTAAGAACCATCTCTTTATCAAAAGATGATAGAAATCTAACTATAACTGATCTAGGATAGTTTTTGTTAGAGTTGGTATTAGGTATAGATCTATGTGCTCTTTCGATACCAAAAGAGAATGCTTCTGGTAAGTCTAAAGTTTTAGGGAGCCATGTTGTTAAAAAAGAAGTAATATTGTTACCTTCAATATTTTCTGGCAGTCCAAAAATCCTAATGTTATTGCACCTAGATCTATTTTCCAAGTCATCCAGCTTTGTTTGTAAGTGTGTATTTTGTTTCAGCAGAAACTCAGTGTTGATTTCCTCTTCTTGGATTCTATTTTCCATGTCATTCACAGCTTCTTCTATGCCTGTCATCTGGATCTTCTGTTGTTGCAGGTCTATATGTAACAAGTCTATTTGTTTTGTAGTTTTTTCTATGAAGGTATCAATTTTAGTATCCATTTTATCCATCTTAGCAGTAAGTTGCTGGACTATGGCTATCAGAGACTGAAGTTCTTTCTTGATGCTGGAGTCCTGAGAATTTGTCTTACTGGAACTCATTTCAGACTGATAAACTGACAGGAAAATTTCCAATGTGATTTCTGACAGGAATATTGTTAAAATTTCCTTTCTTTTTTAGATTTAGTTCAAGAACTATATAAAACAAATATATTTAGAAAGAAAATTACTTCAAAAATTAATTTTTTAAGTAATTAATTCCTGTCAGTGTAATGAAATTGGTGGAGCTGAAGAAATCTGCTGCTATCCTGTGTTCATCCTTGGCCACGCCCCCGGGAACCTTCATTCCTGAATGCCTTTGGCCTGTGTTCTAGCTGAAAAGGGCCAACTGACCAGCCCACCAGCATGATTTGCAGATGTACAAAATAAAAAATTCCTCCATTATAAGTTATATAAGTTTGTACATGATGAATTAGAAACACCTGCCACGAGTTCACATGACATTTGTGGTTGTTCTGTGATGCTTTTTGACAACACTTTACACTCAGATACATTGCACCTAGATATCTCTATACATCTATGAATCTGCATATATCTGTCTGTCTGCATATGCATATAACTCTGTTTATCAATGCCTATATATATATATATATATATATATATATATATATATATATGTATATAAAAACACACACACTAATTGCCACGTCTCAGAATGTGGAGACAGAATGACCCAAAATCAAGATTTGCATATACCACATCTGAAATGCCCATTTCACAGAATATCCCCTTTTATCTGAGGTATGACAATCTCAGAATTGGTATGCATAAGTTTATAAATTCAGGGGGTGTGGAGGGCTTGCCTCTTGCAAAAACAAGTTTAAAGGAGAGGAGCCATGTTTAATATTACCCTCTCCTGTATTTTTTTTCTTTTTTTGGGGGGGTGTTTTTTGACTTGGAAGTGGGGAGTATATATATATATATATATATATATATATATATATATATATATATATATATATATGGATGGATATAGATTACAGATATATAATGGACTGTGATAGTGTAGAGAAATAAGCGTATAAATCAAATGTGTAGGGGTCAGCGTTGTGTGATACCACATTAAATATGTTGGGTAAGGGGGAATTCGTTCACGATTCTTCTCCAGTCATCTTAAAACTTGCTCCTTAAATGTGCAGAAAAGGATATTATACATCACTCACATACAGCACATTCATATACATAAATGCCATGCATTATATGTTTATCAACAGAGGTTTATGACCAGTGGAGAAGACTTAGGAAGCACTTTCTTTACTCTTGCATACTCCTTGTATTATAAAATAATTATCCCTAATGCATATTTATGTGTTTGTTGTACATGTTGTTTCTATTGGTTACAGTACTGTTCTGTTCAATTGGCTTCATTAGTTTTCTTAATTTTTTACTGAACAAGGCTTTAGGTATTTTCCACAGATCTTTATAAAAGGTGTGTCTTATGAGTATTTTTTCTAATTTATTTAGAGATGAGGACTTTGTGGGCCAGAGTCTACAAGAGTTGCTCTCAGTGTAAGTGAATTATTTTGGTGTGAGGCCTATCTATAAACTGGTTTGCACCACGGGCCAGATTCTAAAAGACCTGCACTCAGTGTAGGTGGCCATTTACACTAAGCGAAACTCTTTTAAAATCAGCCCCTAATTTTTTTTTTCTTTTTCCTTTTCTACGGCTAGCTTAGTATGTGTCTATTTTCTAGTCTAAATATGTTTAATTATTTTAACAGAATCATATCCATTTTGTCTTTAAGTCCATTTTTCAGTTGGCTAGTGTCCCTAGTGCTTTAGTCAATTACTTATTATTTTAATTTTAACTGTTTTTTCATACAAAGAATACATTCCATTACTAGGAGAGATTAAAGTTCATAGGTTCATAGTTAAGTACTAGTCAATCAGCCTCTAGACTATTTCAAGCCTAGCCAACAACTCTATTCAGAATTTTCCTCTAGACTTAAGGACAAGACAAGATAACCTGAAAGAGAATTTGAGACTGCCCATCCAATTATCTAGGCTTACCTTGAAGGTGGTAAAGGTGTCTTCTTGACATTTAGTGGAAGTTTGTTCCACAGCGCAAGGATACTTTGGGATAAGGTTCTATTATACAATCATGTCTTATTTATCTGCTGATGAAAGTTTAGTTCCTTTAACCAAGTATTTGACATACCATTAGTTTTGTGCAGGATTAGGAGATCAAATAGTGTTGGATCTTTCATAGCATAAAAGACTAGACATATATCTCCATGTAGGAGTCAGTAAGAGACTGGGTATAGAAAAAGGACTGCCCCTCTCTCCTGATAACTAAGATTTTTGAAGCCACTAATCATTTTAGCTATGAATGTCTGAGGTCTCTCAAATTGTGTGATATGTTTATTTAAATACATGCTAAAAGGCGAATTGTATTCAATAATGCATCTGATAAGATATGAGTAAAGGGAAATTTAGATGTCTTTGGATCTAGTGGAGATCTCTTTGGAAATTAGACTGGCCATATAAAAGGCTTTATGAACTACTGTTGAGACATGATAGCCGAATGATAAGGAATTAAATACAAGAGTACCTAGAGCCCTTAAAACACTGTCTGATTGTCTCACTATTTTGCTTACCAAAATGAGCTATGCTACGTTTTTTTTACATTTAATTTGAGACCATTATCCTTGCAATTTAGATGGGTAATGTTCCTTTGGTGTGTTTTTTACCATTTAAGTCAAAGAAAATATAGGTTTGAGTTTGAGGGATTATGTTGTCTAAGGTGGGCTAAGGTGCTTTACGTAGATATTGTTGTGTCCTTTTATGTATGCAACATGACAATTTATATATTTTTACATTCTTATGAAAGGCAATTGTTGTCCATATTTCATTCCTTTCTTTTCTCTCTCTTTTTAACTATTTTTCAATTAAACTAAGGGTAAGAGATTATTTTAGGTATAAGAATTTTTTTTTCTTTTTTTCACTTATGTCCCTTTTCAGAGGTGACACAAGAAGATGGCCATTTTAAGCAACATGCTCAGATTCACGCAGCTGGCAAGTCCACAAAGTAAGGAGAAGCAGGAAGATCAGGAGACATCTGATGAAGAAATATGGACACGGGAAAGAGAGAGAGGTTAAAGAAAGAATAAGAAGTTTAAAGGTACAGGATATGAAATGGGATGAAGTAACAGCCAGAGAGATTGAAACAAAGTTAGGAAAAGCCTCTAATTGGAAAACCTCAGGCCCAGATGCAGTACCTAACTTCTAGCTAGAAGTATTAACATCTCTGCACAAATACTTAGCCATTAGTAAGAACTATTTATATGTGCACTCCAAACAGACACCAACTTGGCTAACAACAGGAAAAACTATGCTACTACTTAAGAATGAACCGGCAAGCTTCCCTAAAAACCTAGACCAATAGCTTGCCTTCTGAAAACATATAAACTATATACTGGTATTAATGCCAACAGAGTTGATAGTCACTTACAAGAAAACTCAATTATGGCACTAGAACAAAAGGGCAATAAAAGAAAGTCATATGGAACAAAGGATCATTTGTTTGTTAAATAAAGTCATAGTGGAGAACTGTGAAAAGAGGAAGGATCTAAGTATGGCATAGATTGACTATAAAAATGTATTTGATAATATCCAACATTCATGGATAAAAAAGTCCTTAAAAATGTACAAGATACACCCTACACTGATTGACTACATTACAGTGAGCATGAAACAGTGGCAGACCACTTTGCAATTAAGCCATGATAAAGGACAAATTATTATTCCAGGGATAAAAATTCAAAAAGGGATATTCCTGGGTGACTCTCTGTCACCACTATTCTGTCTTGCCCTTAACCCTTTAAGTTGTTTATTTAACATATTAAGCAATAGTTATAATTTTGCTCCTAGAAAACAACAAAAGTGTAAAGACTTCTCTTATTCTCTTTGTTGATGACTTAAAACTGTATAGCTGATCAGTTGAGAAACTGAAAGCACAACTGCAAGTTGTCAAAACTTTTTCAGATGATATAAGAATATAATTTGGTCTTGATAAATATGCAAAAGCAACCTATAAAGCAGGAAAACTACAGCACCAAGAAAACACTTTGGGACAAGAATATGATATAAAAGAACTTGAGCAAGAGGGAGTGTATAAATATTTGGGAAGTGATGAAGGATCAGCAATGAAGCATGAACAAATGTGAATACAACTCAGTAAGGAATACTTTAGAAGACTTAAATTAATCCTGAAAACAGGCATTTTCTGGCTTGCTAAAGTTTATATCTGTAACAGTAACAGTACTTGGAACACATCTAGAGCCTGTTTACTGCATTTCCTGTGTTGCACTTAATTTAAAATCATTTTTTTCTCTAAAAACTGCATTTTACCTGATTTTGGCCTAGCACTCAAGTGTGGGGTCATTTATTGCACTGTTGTGATTATTTTGCTGCTTGTGTATCTCTGCTACCTTTAAACTACAACAAAAATAAAAAAAAAAAAAATCTTGCTTTTTTCCCACTTTCTGAAAGTTAAGAAAGTTCAGTTACAGATTTGCTGTTCTGAACTGTTTGGAAGTTTCTAGAAGGCCAGTGCTTGCTTGGACTAAAGGGAAGTCTCTGTGTTCACCAGTGGGAGTGGTTAACACTGAAAAGCCTGCCTGTCCCTGGAGGAGTGGTTACTACCTAGAAGCTGTAGTTTTATTGGCCATTTTGGGTCAGTTCTAAACTCCTTGCTCTGTCTCTCTTAAAACCCGACTGCCTCTTGGTTTTGGCATCTTTTCAGGCTTCCTAGTTGTTGCTGAAGCACCTACCAAGGGGAGAAAACGCTGAGAGAAGAAAAGGAGCCACTTTTGTGATTTTAAGTATTTTCTTCTGATTTTTTGCTAAGTTTTACTGCTTTGCCGCCTACTTTTTGGCATTTTCCGGCTTGCTAAAGTTTATATCTGTAACAGTAACAGTACTTGGAACACATCTAGAGCCTGTTTACTGCATTTCCTGTGTTGCACTTAATTTAAAATAATTTTTTTCTCTAAAAACTGCATTTTACCTGATTTTGGCCTAGCACTCAAGTGTGGGGTCATTTATTGCACTGTTGTGATTATTTTGCTGCTTGTGTATCTCTGCTACCTTTAAACTACAACAAAAAGAAAAAAAAAATCTTGCTTTTTTCCCACTTTCTGAAAGTTAAGACAGTTCAGTTACAGATTTGCTGTTCTGAACTGTTTGAAAGTTTCTAGAAGGTCAGTGCTTACTTGGGCTAAAGGGAAGTCTCTGTGTTCACCAGTGGGAGTGGTTAACACTGAACAGCCTGCCTGTCCCTGGAGGAGTAGTTACTACCTAGAAGCTGTAGTTTTATTGGCCATTTTGGGTCAATTCTAAACTCCTTGATCTCTCTCTCAAAACCCTACAACTCTCTTTTTGCACAGTTTTGCGCACTGAGCAGCGTCGGGCAGCACCACCTAAACAGGTTTAAACTATTCCAGTCTCCAAAAAGTCTGCTCTTCACTTTTTCCCTTAGAACTGTTCAAACTCTCAAAGTAATCACTCTATTCTCTTTCTAAAGCCCTGCACTTGCTCAGCTCTTATAAGGAAACTAACTAAAGCACTACACCCTCCTTGACTTCTCATAAGTATTAGGCTCCCGATTGGTCCTTCCTGATCAAGTGAAAAATCAGTTCCCTTCTCTAATCTGATCAGTAAAAAAACAGTTCCCTATACTAATCTGGTATGTCCAAGGGTCAGTTTCAAGGTTACACTCCAGTCCAGCTGGTGAATCTGGGAATTTTGAGGCAATGTTACAATTGCCTTATGTACACAGACAGCCCTCTCCTCCTTCCAACAAACTCTAATACATGTGAGAGATACAGTTACACAGCCAAACTGGAGGCAGAGCTCTCGCAACCCAAGACTGGCACAGTCAGTCAGGAGGAAAAGGTAACCACCCACACCACAAATACAGTTTCACATAGACCTATTGCATCTGCATACCCAACACAAACACACAAAACCATACTCGGAGGCTCCCATATCTCACAAAATCAGTGTGCCTCACAGTCACAGCCCTTAAGGCCAAACAACACACCAAATACACTTGTTATAGGGGACTCTATTGTCCAGCACACTGACGTCCCGCTCACCAGACTGAACAAGAAGAAGGTCACTGTAAGCTGCCTGTCAGGTGTCAGGATCTACCACATAACACAAGCACTCAGGTCACTCCAAAGCAAGTACAAGTATGACTCCGTCATTGTCCATGTTGGTGTGAATGACCTGAGATGTACCTCCCTGGACTACATGAAAAGAGACAGAGGAGCTCTCTGACCATGTAGCGCAGGCTGGTATGACCCTGACCTTGAGTAGCATCTTTCCCTCACCAAGAATGATGCCACAGTATAAAGACAAAATGATCAGTTTCAACAATTGGCTAAAGTATTGGTGTCATTCAAAGGGGATCCAGTGTCTGTCAGCCTGGGATGACATGCTTGACAAGCCACGTTGCTTTGCTAGGGATGGCTTGCACCTGTCACCCTTAGGCTTTCGTATACTGGCCAAGGCTCTTGCCACCCCCATAGTGCCTTTTTTAGGCAAGGCTCAAAGGACAAACCCACCTCCATAGACAACCCAAGGATAAAAAAACTAAAGGTAATGCTACTCAATGCCAGAAGTCTAAACCTTAAGATGCATGCACTCAAAGCACTCCACAGTATGGAGAAAATCGATGTCTGTACAGTAACAGAAACCTGGTTCAAGGCTCCTGAGAGCACCCCAGCACTACCAGGTTATAACTCATACCATGCATTTCGGCCCCAAAACTCGGACTGAAGCACAAAAGGAGGGGGAGTATCTATATTCATCAAAGATACCTACACCTCCAGGTTAGTGGCACTGCACAAAGCATCGGAAACCATCCATGTGCAACTAACAGCGAGCAAAACTGCCTTTCAGTTTGTAGCCTGCTACAGAACACCCTCACTATTGCAAGAACCCCACTTGGCATTCCTGAGAACACTGGAGAAAATGAAGGTCTCTCCAAACACTATGTTATTGGGTGACTTCAACTACCCAAACATTGACTGGGAAAACTACTCAAGCCCAGACACCCTCACCCAATGGTTCCTTGAATTTATAAACTCTAACACAATGGAACAACTGGTCACCACTCCCACAAGAGGGAACAACATATTGGACCTGGTCTTCACCAACATGGGGACTCTATGTTCCACACCAGCTATAAACCCCTCATTGGTAAGAACAGACCATAAACAAATTTCCCTGGACATCCATATCCCGTCCCCACCCCCAGCCAAGGAGATCACTGTAAAGAATTTCTCAAAAGCAAACTTTGCACTTCTCAAGACTGAGGTGGAATCCTTCAAAGCCCCTGTGCCGGAGGATAATACAGCCCAGTCCGCAGAACCTTTTACAAATGCATTCTATGAGCACCTGCAGGAATGCATGGATCATGCTATCCCAAATAAAACCAAGACTCACTCCTCCAAAAACAGGAGACCGGTCTGGTGGACCCCAGCCATAAATAAGCAATACAACAGAAGGAGGAAGCTACTACATGACAGAGCAAAATCCCAAAAAGGGATCCATCATAAAATCATCAAAGGCCAGTTTCAAAAGAAAAATTTCCCTAGACACTAAAGATAATCACAAGGCCTTCTTTAGTTATGTCACGAACATGGGCGGAAACTCCCAGATATGCTCTGAATTGTTGCATAACGGTACAAAATATACTGAACCTACAGACATAGCCAACTTCCTGGCAGACAGATTCAGCGCAAACTTCTCCCCCCTTCTGCCCCAAAGGAGCAAATGCCTATTACAACTGAATGTAACCTCCCTGACATAACAGATGCACAGGTGAAAGCTGCCCTCTACAAAGCAAGAAAAACAGCATCTATGGGACCGGACAGTGTCCCAGGCTGTGTCTTACATGAGCTCCAAGAAGAACTGACCCCTCACATTAAGCCACTGTTCAAACTTAGCCTTACTACAGGATATGTACCCAAAGAATGGTGTACTGCTACAGTGGTCCCACTCCACAAAGGTGGTGCCACAATGGACACCGGAAACTATCACCCCATAAGCCTGACTAGTCTGGTCTGTAAAGCTATGGCGCTATGGAACTCATAAATAAAGACATTGGGAGCCTCCAGACACTGGACCCTACCCAATTCGGCTTTGTTAAGGGCAGATCTTGACTCTTAAACCTAGTTGATTTCTTTGAAACAGTTACCAAAGCCATAGATGAGAGCAAGGTAGTCCACACAGCCTACCTGGATCTTGCAAAAGCCTTCGACACAATACCCCACTCGGGCATCATAAATAAGCTTACCAGCTTAAATATCAACCCCTATATCACAAGATGGGTTGCAAACTGGCTCAGAGATAGAGCCCACATGGTCAGAATCACAGGTGCCATGTCCGAATCCAAACCAGTTTCAAGTGGCATCCCACAGGGCTCAGTTCTGGGACCTCTCTTGTTCGGTATATACTTCTCTGAGGGTCAGGCTAACACGGGGGGATTATGGCTGACAAAGTTCGCAGATGACTGCAAACTGGGGGCCATAATCAAATCTCCAGCTGACACAAGCATCCTCCAAAAGGGTCTCACAGAGACGGATGCTTGGTGCCAGAGTCACGGCCTCAAGCTAAATGCTAAAAAGTGCATAGTCATCCCCTTTGGGAAAAACAAGGTGCCCACAAATTACCACATAGGTGGTAATCCATTAAGTACGGAAGAAGTAATTCAAGATTTGGGGACAAACGTAGATAGTAATCTCTCCTTTGATAATCACGTTGCCAAAGTGGTTAGAAAGACCTTCTATATAGCCCACCTTATCACGAAAGGGTTCGCATCTAGATCAAGAGAGGTCATTGTGCCCCTCTACTCATCACTCATCAGGCCCATAATTGAATACAATGCCCCTTTTGGGATGTACCTTACCCGACACCTGCAGCAACTGGAGAGACCCCAAAAGTACCTCACCAAGAGGATCATGGGTACAAACCGATGTCCTATGCAGCTCGACTAAAGAAACTCCAGCTCTACTCAGTTGCTTACCGTCTACTCAGAGGCGATCTATGCCTGACGTACAAAGCCATGTCAAACCCAGAATTAATGGACATGCTCCACCTCAAAAAATCCAAGTCCCTTAGAGCGACACGCTCCAGGGACCTAAACCTCAGCACAAAAATAAATAGGAAATGCTGGAGGGACAGATTCATTTCCCAGAGGCTCCCCTCACTCTGGAATAGAATCCCAATTCATGTTAGACATAGCCGCTCACTCACCCTCTTCAAGCGAAATCTTGACGCGTGGATGGGAAATCGCAAATTCACCCCTGGGATCTCTTCTGTGTCCCTGCTAGGCAGAGGCACAGTAAACTAATCTTAAAAGGGTACCTTCTGTGACCTACTTTACAGAGTCACAGTAGGCTAATCTAATAGGGAGGTGGAAGCCAAATACACTCTGGCTAGGCTTATAAATGACTTAGGGCAGATAGCCTAGTATCTCCCTATGAACCTATGAACAAAGTCTGAGCTATAAACCAATTTACTCTTCCTGTCCTAACTTACAGCTTTGGAGTGATAGATTTGGCCCAAAATGTGTTGGATAGATTCGACAGGAAAACAAGAAGGATGCTTCATGCTCACCAAACGATTTATAAAAATCGGTGTATACCAAGATTATATATTTCCCGTTCTGAAGAAGGGATGAGCCTCCTTGAAACTGACTACATGTATACATCTGCAATAATGGGACTCGGCCATACCTTTCAACTGTACAGAATTTTGCAAAATGTCCAGATTTTTCCCACATATTTTTGGCCCAGTTTTCACGAAATTATGGTTTTCTGGGAAATTATTGGCAAGTCAGAAAATAATGACAGGCATTTAGGTTTCAGACTTCATACCCTTCAGAAAATTCATGCTAACATAAAGCCTGTTATTTTATCAACTTTCTAAGTTTATAAGTGCAATATTTAAAAATTGTCCCTATTTTTGGGTCTTTGTCCCCCATTATTTGTGGCTTTGTCCAGATTTCTTGCTTTAAGAGTTTGAGAGGTATGCTCCACACATATCTGCTGACCTCGCAGGATCCAAACGTAGTGAAAGTTTTGAAACATGAGGAGAATAAATGTAAGATGCATTCTCTGCTTAATCTAGCAGAAGTATAGCGGTGTGAAGCAGGAATTGAAATTATTTATTTATTTAAGTTTGATGACCAGGAAGTCCACTGGGCCAGAAGAGCCCATTTTCAGTGAAGGCCAGGGAGATAAGCTCCAAAACATATTACAGTTACATTTGAATTTACAACTTGCAGGTTACAAAGAAAGGACAAAAATGTATACATTTCAAGCACATATTGCAAGTTACTAAGGACACAAGTAGTTGGGCAGAACAAGTTAAAGACATTTCAGAGTATGTAATACACTATGTTAAAAGCTCAAGTAAAACATTTAAAATATATAGTAACTAGCTTATAATGGTAGGTAGAAGTGATCAGATACAAATCAAAACAGAAGTTGATAAAAATCAGGCAGCAACTGAATGTGCCAAAAAACAAAAGAAGGAATATAAGGTGAAAGATCAGATGAGAAGGCAGGAAATGTGGAAAATGCATAAATATAGTTGCAAGTATAAAAAACTTCTGGAAGAACCTCATGTTTACCAGGAATGAATGCATGAATGGTTAACAAGAGATGAAAAGTTAATAACAGGGGCCCAAGATAGTGAGTTATGTACACGTTGGTTTACAAAGTCCATTGAACATGTGGGAGAAATGGGAAAATGTAGGTTTTGTAAAACAGAATTGGGAACAGTCACACAGCTTGTTGCTGGGTGTGATATATTAATGGCAGAAAGACTACATACTGAAAGGCATAATAACATGGCAAGACTGTTGCACTGGGGATTGTGCAAACATTGGGGATTGTGCAGACATTATGGTACTGAAAAACACTGGAAACATGAGCCACACAGCATCATAGAAAATGATGAAGTTTACATCACACGAGATCACCCATTACCAACAGTTCAAAATATAGATGCTAAAAAAAACAGATATAGTGGTCCATGAAAAGAAGACAAAAGTAGCATTGATCATTAAAATCACCACACCCAGTGACTGCAGTTTCTTGTGTGCAGAGAGACAGAAAGTCATAAAATATCAGGATTTGCAGGCAGAAACGAGAGCAATGTAGAAGAAAGATACCCAGACAGTTCCAATAGTAGTAGGAGCAACAGGTCTTATAAAAAAAGAATCTACAATCATATTTAGACATGTTGCCAACATATGTAACCCCATACAAACTGCAGGAGTCATTATTCGGCACATCGCAGGTGCTGCAAAGAGCATTTCTGGGATGACATCAAAGATTGAAACAATACTAATTTCTTGAACTTTAATTGTACTTTGAATTAGGAATGGGGTCCAGTCCCACCATGGTGTTAAAAACCCAAAAGATTAGAAGAAATTAAAAAAAAAACAGGCAAATGGAGATGTCAGGAATCAAATATTGAACCCTAGACTACTGGAAACAGCTCATTAATAACGCAAAGCTTGACCCACTGTGCTGACTGCCAAACAAAGGTGTCTGTCTTTGTGGTGAGTGTGTGTGTGTGTGTGTGTGTGTGTGTGTGTGTGTGTGTGTGTGTGTGTGTGTGTGTGTGTGTGTGTGGTGTGAGTGTGTGTATGTGTGTGTGTGTGTGTGTGTGTGTGTGTGTGTGTGTGTGTGTGTGTGTGTGTGTGTGTGTGTCTGTGTGTCTGTGTGGTGTGAATGTGTGTCTGTGTGTGTGTGTCTGTGTGTGTGTGTGTGTGTGTGTGTGTGTGTGTGTGTGTGTGTGTGTGTGTGTGTGTCTGTGTGTCTGTCTGTGTGTATGTGTGGTGTGAGTGTGTGTCTCTGTGTATATATCTGTGTGTGTGTGTGTGTGTGTGGCGTGTATGTGGCGTGTGTGTGTGTGTGTGTGTGTCTGTGTGTGTGTGTCTGTGTGTCTGTGTGTGTGTGTGTGTCTGTGTGTGTGTGTGTGTGTGTGTGTGTGTGTGTGTGTGTGTGTGTGTGTCTGTGTGTGTGTCTGTGTGTGTGAATGTGTGTCTGTGTCTGTGTGTGTGTGTGTGTGTGTGTGTGTGTGTGTGTGTGTGTGTGTGTGTGTGTGTGTGTGTGTGTGTGTGTGTGTGTGTGTGTGTGTGTGTGTGTGTGTGTGGCGTGTGTATGTGTGTGTGGTGTACTGTATAAACTTCTATTTTAGTTTTTAGTAAGTTGGCTAAACATGGTGGAGATAGGACGTTTAGTATCTTTGATGTCATGCCGAAGTTGATGTGGCACAGAGTTGGAATACACAAGGATGAGGATTAGGGGCTTGCTCTCTTACTCTCCACACATACCTTTCAACTTACCTCGAGTTATAGATGAAAGAAAAAATAGTGAGGGAGAAGGCCCTGACTTATGAACATTTGTTTAAATGCTGACAATGTTAAACTTAAAACTTCGGAAAATAATTTCAATTTTAGGAGGGATGAAGCAAAAGTTTAAGAATAAATTAGGGGTGCCTCTCCAAAATCTGAACAATTTAGATTTATGTCTCCATATACATCACGGAAAAGATATTTAGTTTCAGTTTTATTATTTGCAGGTCATTTAGATGAACTTAATTACTTGAATCCTTATTGATTTAATCATCTGTGATTTATATAGCTAGATAAACAAACACACACACACACTCACACACACACACGCACACACGCACACACACACACACACACACACACACACACACGCACACACACACACACACACACAGGTTTAGTGATTATCATCAAATACCCATATTTGTAACAATCTGCAAGGGGAAGGGTGGGGAGGGTGGCCTAATGGTTAAGGTGTTTACCTTACAAACACAAGGTACAGGGTTTGAAACTCACAGGGGATTATTGGTTAGGCTTAAAATGGCTCACAAAGGCAGTTAGCCTAGTACTAACCTATGAACAAATAAGTTTGAATGTACAGCTGGATTAATGTAGCTTCTCTAATGGACATGTAATGATTGTAGTTAGAGTTTTGAGGTGAGGTCTGTTTTATGTTTAATTGGTAGGGAGGTCAGCAGTGCAATTGTTTTGTATCTGTGTAATTACTACATTACATGCATATATTTATTTTTTTTATTATGCTGGTAATGTCAGGGTTAACCAGTCTCTGGTATAAACATTGACTTTAAATGATTTGGTCACATTAACTGATGTTGATGTGGCATCCCCAGCTCCATGTAAAAGTGGAAAAAAGAGGGATGATGACGATGACAATGATGATGATGATAATGATGATGCGACGATGATGACGATGATGACGACAATGATGATGATGACGATGATAATGACAATGACGACAATGATGATGACGATGATGACAATGATGATGATGACGATGATGGTGATGATGATGACAACGATGATGATGATGATGACGACAATGATGATGACGATGATGACGACAATGATGATGATGACGATGATGGTGACGATGATGATGATGACGATGATGACGATGACAATGATGATGACGACAATGATGATGATGATGATGATGATAATGATGACAATGATGATGACAATGATGATGACAATGATGATTATGACAATGATAATGACAATGACGACGACAATGATGATGACGACAATGATGATGATGATGGTGACGACGATGACAATGATGATGACGACGATGATGATGATGCTGCTGATGATGACGACGATGACAATGAAGATGATGACGATGATGATGATGACAATGATGATGACGACGATGATGACGATATTTGGTGTTTGTCTGTAAGTTCTGTTAATATGTACAGTCGTGGATAGTATCTGGCCGAGCAGTTTATTGATATATTGCACTTCTTTGGAAAGAAGTATCAGGTCTTTTGTTGGTGTGAGATGTGGAATATCACAGTGCAGTGAGGAATAGACATAGAACCTTTCTGCACTGTTCTGTTTTGTTGGAGTTCATAGACATAGTTATCAGGGGATGTGCAGGGCACAATCTCCATATGGGGCGCTGGGGCTTGGCCATCTTGTAAGAAGTTATGTTTATGGTGGTTTGGAGTTTCCTGTATCATTTCAATAAATTAGTATTAATTGCTTGTTTTCAAGAATGTGTGTTTCGCCATTTTTTATGTTCAGTGTTAAGCAAAGTATCTCCTTTTCTCATTGATTTAGCAGTCGTGTTTCTGGTAGTTTGACCATACCTTTCTATAAAACAAATGAACTCTAGCACCAAGTAAGTTAAGCGCTGCTCTGTTGACAGCACATAAAATCAAGGCAGCAAACAATAGTTTCTCACATGTGCATTTTCCCTGCTGTTCTGGATGTTCTTAACATTAATGTCCTTGTATATTGTAATGAATCCATTCAAAAAGCACAAATAGCTGAAATGACCCAAAGATATAAGTGCATGTGATGCATAGACATGTTGTTAACCACCAATAACTACATCCGGTGGGAGTTCATAGTAAGAGTAAGTTCAACTGAATACCATATGCAATAATTATAGATGAATACCTAAAAAGCTAGTAGATATAAATAAATACATATATAAACATTTTCTAAGAATGTCAGTTCTCATACAAGTATCAGGACACCAACAATTATATCGTATAGACATACACAGTCATTTTCATTTTAACACAAAAAACTTAAATGTATGGATGTAATATTAGATTCAGATTAAACAAACTAATGTTTACTTAAAATAAACCTCACTGCTAAGCATTGTAATTCAAAGTTAGCAAAGTTAAAAAAATCCAAACATACTTATAAAATAATCCCTAATTACAGGTTTTCATTTTTGAATAAATAAGGTGCTTAAATAGGATTTGTTTTCTGATATAAAAGTGTAAGAATTGTAACTGTATCCAGATCAGCATTCCTTTTATGTGCAGCCAGTAAAGGCATCCTTAAGTTATAGCGCTGCAGTTCTTTTGTTCAATCCAGTTTTCATCTGATCATCTTACTGGTCCATGAAGATATTTTGTGAAGTAATAAGGAATAGTGCCCAATGAAAAGTCAATATATAATCTGGAAGTCAATACATAATCTGCTGATGAATTAAAACTCATTTAACAGCACACCTGTTGATGCTGTGAGTGTCACCAAGATAAAAAGCATGTTTTGCAGGAGGCAAGTCCATCATCCTCCTTAATTTAACATACTTATTCCATAGCGAAAAACGAGAAACTTGGTGCATTGAAAACTTAGTAATGCAATCTCATAGATAAAAAAAATACATTTGGGGCTGCTCAGTTAGACTAGCTGACACCATTGAAATTATTTGGTGAATGGTACATCTCAGAAATTACAGGGATATAAGTTTATGCTCCAACTACAGATGCCAAACAGGTGAATGTCAAACAGTTTTATGAGGATCTCAGCACCTTCTGGAAATAACATTAAAAGTATTACTTTTACTATAAGTGATTGGAATACTAACACAGGTGGTCAGAAAATAAATGGAATAATGACTTAATGGTCAGGTTTGGCCTTGGAGTATGAAATTAAGCAAGGTATAGGCTAAAAGAGTTCTGTTCTCTATTTCACCAGCCTAAGAGATGGTTTTGTACCTGTTCACTAGTGAAATCAAACTGATTATATAGTTTGCAGTCAGAGATGGAACAGTCTATACAATCAACAAAAGATAGACCTGGAGCTGACTGTGGCTCATGCCATTTGCTTCTTAAAACAAAGTGTAATATTAAATTAAAGACAGGAAGGAAAGCCTTGAAGCAAACTACATATGACATAAAAATATGCCAGTGAATACAAAGTGACGGTGGAGAACAGATCCAATGAATACAAAGTGACCGTGGAGAACAGATCCAATGAATACAAAGTGACGGTGGAGAACAGATCCAATGAATACAAAGTGACGGTGGAGAACAGATCCAATGAATGCAAAGTGACAGTGGAGAACAGATCCAATGAATACAAAGTGACGGTGGAGAACAGATCCAATGAATACAAAGTGACGGTGGAGAACAGATCCAATGAATACAAAGTGACAGTGGGGAACAGATCCAATGAATACAAAGTGACGGTGGAGAGCAGATCCAATGAATACAAAGTGATGGTGGAGAACAGATCCAATGAATACAAAGTGATGGTGGAAAACAGATCCAATGAATACAAAGTGATGATGAAGAACAGATCCAATGAATACAAAGTGATGGTGGAGAACAGATCCAATGAATACAAAGTGATGGTGGAGAACAGATCCAATGAATACAAAGTGACGGTGGAGAACAGATCCAATGAATACAAAGTGACAGTGGAAAACAGATCCAATGAGTACAAAGTGATGGTGGAGAACAGATCCAATGAATACAAAGTGATGGTGGAGAACAGATCCATTGAATACAAAGTGACGGTGGAGAACAGATCCAATGAATACAAAGTGACGGTGGAGAACAGATCCAATGAATACAAAGTGATGGTGGAGAACAGATCCAACGAATACAAAGTGATGGTGGAGAACAGATCCAACGAATACAAAGTGATGGTGGCGAACAGATCCAATGAATACAAAGTGATGGTGGAGAACAGATCCAATGAATACAAAGTGATGGTGGAGAACAGTTCCAATGAATACAAAGTGATGGTGGAGAACAGATCAAAGGGATTAGAGCTAAAGAACAGAGCACCTGAAGGGCTATGGGTAGACATTTGTGATGCTGCTAATGAGATGGCCACAACACTATTCCAAACAAAATGAAGATTAGAAACGCAAAATGGCGGTTTGCGGAGGTTTTGATAAGTGACCAAAAAGAAGGAGATCGGAAAACAACGGAGATAGAAATATGTCAAACTAAATACAGCATTTCAGGAAACAGCAAGACCTTGCTAAAGAGGCATTTTTAACTGAGTAGTGCAAAGGGGAGAAAAAAATATTATATACAGGAAAGATATGAGATCTCTTCAAGAAGATTGTTGATATTAAAGATATGTCGCGGTAAAAACAGACATGACCAAAGGCAGAGGAAAAGCATGTAGCCGAAGAAAATATTAAGAGCTTTCACTAATATAGGTGCTTCAACAAAGTATTAGTTTAAGGGTGCAACCACGTATGCAACCAGCTTATTGTAGATTTGTTTTATTTTTTTTATATTTTCCCCTAACAGATTTGTTTGTTTTTCAATTGAATTGTACAGGTTATAGGTCACATTAAAGTTGGGAAAAGTTCTAAAATGATTTACTGTGGTCTCATTTTTATATCAGAAAAATGTGGCATTTTAACAGGGGTGTGTACACTTTTTATATCCACTGTAGCTGCTCCAATGGCTGGAATTAAAATTACCTCATATATGCAGAAGATATACCACTCTGATGGCTGAAAGTCAGAAGGAGCTGAAGAACCACTTTACAAACGTAAAAGTAAAAAGTGAAAATCTGAATTGCTGCTCACCATTAAAATAAATACATAAATAAATAAATACATAAATGAAATTTCGACCTTCTTACCCAAAAAATTCTTTGTAAATATATGGGGAAAAGTGTGAGCAGTAGCATATTTTACTTTCCTTGTCTCAAAAATCTCTTGCATATAGTGGTTGCAGACGTGAAATCAAAAAATGCTTGCTTCTGGATAAGATGTTTTAAATAATAAAAACTTCTGAATAATAATACACAGCTGTGAGAACAGAACTGTAAGGTTAGGTGCCAGAAAATCACGCTTTCTGACCTGTGGTTTTGGGCATAACTTCTGAAACTTCTGCAGACTACAAGACCTTATCAGTTAGTACTTAATGAAATAAACTTTGATTGTTTACTAGAAGATCCGATAGTAAAATCAAAACACAAATACTTAGGTCACATACTATCATGATGGACTTTAGTAAGATGTCCCCGATGCCAGGAAAGCCAAAGGTCAAAAGAAGGGAGAATCTAAGACAGAATATATATGAATGCATGTATGCATGTATGTATGTATGTATGTATATATTTATTTATTTATTTGTTTACAGGGGTCGTGCACTGACCAATAGTGACCAATATCAGGCTCAGCCCGGGTGAAATACAAAACATTTCACTAACAAAAACGTACAGAAATGTAAGCAGCAACAACAGAATAGTTCAGACTAATTATATAGAAAAAATGTGTATATACATTCCACCGAACAAGCACAGTGCAATGTGAAACGGTCTGCGTAGGGCATCTGTTTGAGGCCAGTAACCCTCTTTGTGAGGTATTTCTCTGACAATTCCAGTTGTTGTAGGTTCATAGCTTCATACTAGGCTATCTGCCCTAGGGCATTTATAAGCCTAGCCAGAGTGTGTTTGGCATTCGCCACCCATTTTAAATTAATTTTGCTATGCCCTTTTTCGAGGTTAGTATACTGTGCCTCTGTCTAACAGTGACACAGAAGTGATACCCGGGGTAAACCTACGATCTCCCAGCCACTCATCAAGATTCCTCTTGAAGAGAGTCAATGAGGGACTCTGCCTAACCTGGACTGGGATTTTATTCCAGAGTGAAGGAAGCCTCTGGGTTATGAATCTGTCCCTCCAGCATGTCCTATTTATTTCAATGCTGAGGTTCAAGTCTCTCGAGCGCGTAGCTCGATGGGATTTGTTTTTTCTGAGGTGCAGCATGTCCATTAATTCCGGGTTGGACATGGCTTTATACGTCAGGCACAGATCGCCTCTGAGCAGGCGGTATGCCACTGAGTAGAGCTGGAGTTTCTTTAACCGGGCAGCATATGGCATCTGTTTTAGCCCTTTGATCCTCTTGGTGAGGTACTTTTGGGGTCTTTCCAGTTGCTGCAGGTGTCAGGTAAGGTACATCCCAAAAGGGGCATTGTACTCAATTATGGGCCTGATGAGGGATGAGTAAAGAGGCACTATGACCTCTCCTGATCTAGATGTGAATCCCTTCATGATTAGGTGGGCTATATAAAATGTTTTTCTAACCACTTTGGCCACGTGGTTGTCAAATGAGAGATTGCTATCAACTTGGGTCCCCAGGTCCCTAATTACTTCTTCTGTACTTAATGGATTGCCACCTATGTGGTAATTTGTGGGCACTTTGTTTTTGCCAAACGGGATGACTATACACTTTTTGGCGTTTAGCTTGAGGCCATGGCTCTGGCACCAGTTGTCTGTTTCTATGAGGCCCTTTTGGAGGATGCTTGTGTCTGCTGGAGAGTCGATTATGGCACCCAGTTTGCAGTCATCTGCGAACTTGGTCAGCCACAGTCCTTCCATGTTGGCCTGTACCTCTGAGAAATATATACCGAAAAAGAGAGGTCCCAAGACTGAGCCTTGTGGGACGCCACTTGTAACTGGTTTGGAGTCTGACATGGCTCCAGCAATTCTAACCATCTGGGTTCTGTCCTTGAGCCAGTTTGCAACCCATCTAGTGATATAGGGGTTTATATTTAAGCTGGTGAGTTTATCTATAATGCCCGAGTGGGGTATTGTATCGAAGGCTTTTGTGAGGTCCAGGTAGGCTGTGTGGACCACCTTTCCCTCGTCAATGGCCTTGGTGACTGTTTCAAAGAAATCAACCAGGTTTAAGAGGCAGGATCTGCCCTTAAAGCCGAACTGGGTAGGATCCAGTGTCTGTAGGTCCCCAATATCTTTATTTTTGAGGTCCATGATGATCCTTTCCATAGCTTTGCAGACCAAGCTAATCAGGCTTATGGGGTGATAGTTTCCAGGATCCGTTGAGGCACCACCTTTTGTGGAGAGGGACCACTGTTGCTATACGCCATTCTTTGGGTACATATCCTGCAGTGATGCTGAGATTGAACAGTAGTTTTATGCTTGGGTTTAGCTCTTCTTGGAGTTCATGTAGGATGCAGCCCAGGACACCGTCTGGTCCCATTGATGCTGTGTTTTTTGCTTTGGAGAGGGCAGCTCTTACCTGAGCATCTGAGATGTCAGGGGGGCAGCACTCTGCTGTGATAGATATTTGCCCTTTTGGTGGGGAGGGGGGGGAGAAGTTTGCACTGAACCTGTCAGCTAGGATGTTGGCAATGTCTGTGGGTTCGGTGTATTTTTTGTCATTTTGGACTAATTCTGAGCATATCTGGGAATTCCCACCCAGGTTCCTAGCATAACTAAAGAAAGCCTTGTGATTATACTTCGTGTCCTGTGCAATTTTTCTCTCAAAGCTGGCCTTAGAAGATTTTATGAGTGCCCATAGTTTTTTGCTAATACTGATCAGAGATGCCTTCCCTTTTTGGAATTTTGCTCTATCATGTAGTAGCTTCCTCCTTCTATTGTATAGTTTGTTTATGGCTGGGGTCCACCAGACAGGACGTCTGAATTTGGAGGATTGGGTCTTGGTTTTATTTGGGATTGCATGATCCATGCATTCCTGAAGGTGTTCATAGAATGCGTTTTTAAAGGATTCTGTGGTCTGGGCCATATTTTCCACAGGCCCGGGGGCTTTGAAGGATTCCACCTCAGTTTTGAGGAATGTGAAATTTGCTTTAGAGAAGTTTTTCACTGTGGTTTTCAGGGCAGGGGGTGGAGTCGGGATGTGAATATCCAGTGAGATTAGTTTATGGTCTGATCTTACCAGTGAGGGATACACTTCTGGTCTGGAGCAAAGAGTCCCCATGTTGGTGATGATCAGGTCCAGTATGTTTTCCCCTCTTGTGGGAGTGGTAACAAGTTTTTCCATTGCATTTGAGTTTATAAATTCTAGGAACCTTTGGGCTAGGGTGTTGGAGCTAGAGTAATGCTCCCAGTCTATGTTTGGGTAGTTGAAGTCGCCCAATATAATGGTGTTTGGCGAGACCTTCATATTTTCCAGTGTTCATAGGAAGGCCGAGTGAGGTTCCTGGGTTTGGGAGGGTGGTCTGTAGCAGGCTATAAACTGGAAGGCAGTTTTACCCACTGTTAGTTGCACATGGATAGTCTCTGATGCTTCCTGCTGTGCCACCAACCTGGAGGTGTGGGCATCTTTGACAAATATTGATACTTCCTCTCCTTTTGTGGTTCAGTCCAAGTTTTGGGGCCGAAAAGCATGGTATGAGGTATAACCTGGTAGTGCTGGGGTGCTCTTGGGAGCCTTGAACCAGGTTTCTGTTACTGCACAGATATCGATGTTCTCCATGCTAAGGAGAGTTTCGACTGCGTGCATCTTGAGGTTTAGACTTCTGGCATTGAGTAGCATTACTCTTAGTTTCTTATCCCTTGTGATACCTATGGAAGTGGGTTTGTCTTTTGAGCCTTGCCTAAAAAAGGCACTATGGGGGTAGCAAGAGCCTTTCCCAATATCCGAAAGCCCAGGAGTGACAGGTGCATGCCGTCCCTAGCGAAGCATCGTGGCTTGTTGAGCATGTCATCCCAGGCTGACAGGCATTGGAACCCCTTTGAATGACATCAATACTTAAGCCAATTGTTGAAACTGATCATCTTGCCTTCATATTGTGGCATCATTCTTGGTGATGGTAAGATGCTACTCAAGGTCAGGGTCATACAGCCTGGGTTTCATGCTCAGAGAGCTCCTCTATGTCTCTTTTCATGTAGTCCAGGGAGGTACGTCTCAGGTCATTCACAACAGCATGGACAATGACTGAGTCATATTTGTACTTGCCTTGGAGACCTGAGTGCTTGTGTTATGTGGCGGATCCTAGCACTCGACAAGCAGCTAACTGTGACCTTTTCCTTGTTCAGCCTGGTGAGCGGGACGTCAGTGTGCCTGACGATAGAGTCACCTATTACAAGTGTATCAGGTGTGTTGTTTAGCCTTAAGGACTGTGACTGTTTGGCACACTGGCTTTGTGTGCTATGTGTTGCACGTGTTTTGTTTTGGAGTAGGGGTTGCTTGGGTGTCTGCTTTAGAAGTCTCTGCTGCTTAAGCAGATTTTTATTTAGAGCCTCCTAGTATGTTTTTGTGTGTTTATGTGTTTGGTTTGCTGTCGTGGTAGGTCTATGTGAGACTGGAATTGTAGTGAGTGTGGTTTCCTTCTCCTCCTGACTGGTTTCGTCAGTACTGAGTTGAGAGAGCTTAGCCTCCAGTATGGCTATATGGCTGCATCTCTCACATGGGTTGGAATTTGTTGGGAGGAGGAGAGGGTTGTCTGTGTACATGAGGCAGTTGTAACAGTGCCTCAAGATTCCCAAATGCACCAGCTGGACCGGAGAGGAGATTGACAACTGACCTTTGAACATGCTAGAATAGTACTGGAAATTACTTTATAATTGATAAAAAAGGGCCAATGGGGAATGAGGTACTCAAGAGGAGTTTGTGAGGGTGTAGTGCTTTTAATATTTTAGTGCTGACTTATATAATTGCTTTAGTGAGCAAGTGCCAGGTAACTTAAATGCAATGTGTTACATGTAACTTAAATGCAAAAATGACAAACAGTAACTTTCTTTCAAGTGAAACAAAGAAATAAGTACAGTAAGCAATGCAGATATCACTAGGGATCCACAGAAGCGCTGAAAAGCTGCGTTTTAGGTGGAATTAGCGTTTCAGGGAAATAACAAGCAAACAAACAACAAGCATACAAACAAAGCTAGATTCAGCAAGCCTGGATCTAGTCTATGCTACAACAAACAAGGTGTACCAATTTCAGTAAAAAAACAGTTCAAATATGCAGGCACTATAAGCCTTTAACCAGAAATTCCCTGCTTAGAGGGGCAGAGTCCAGCCTCTCCTCCCACAAGAGTGCAGACCACGAACCTTCTTAATGTAAAATAACTGGCCTGAAGCCCAAGTGCTTAAACCAGAACTAATACACTTTTAGAATAACAGACACTGAGCCCTCAATCAGCAGTTCACAACTTAGAAGGATGTATGCTACCTGTCCTGCCACCACAGTGCAGGCCACAAACCTTTCTAATGTAAAACAACTGGTCTGAAGCCCAAGTGCTTAATCCTAAAGACTTAGAGTGACAGCTACACTTTAATCAAGTTACTACCAAGCAGTAATAAATACAATTGAATACTTTAAATAATGCCTGGATTAGTGCTCAAGTTATACAAACAAAGCTAGATTCAGCAGGCCTGGATCTAGTCTATGCTACAGCAAACAAGGTCTACCAATTTCAGTAATAAGCAGTTCAAATATGCAGGCACTATAAGCTTTTAACCAGAAACTCCCAGCTCAGAAGGGCAGAGTCCAGCCTCTCCTCCCACAAGAGTGCAGACCACGAACCCTTTTAATGTAAAATAAATGGCCTGAAGCCCAAGTGCTTAAACCAGAATTAATACACTTTTAGAATAACAGACACTGAGCCCTCAATCAGCAGTTCCCAACTTAGAAGGATGTAAGCTACCTGTCCTGCCACCACAGTGCAGGTCACAAACCTTCCTAAAGTAAAACAACTGGTCTGAAGCCCAAGTGCTTAAACTAAAAGGCTTAGAATGAGTTACACCAAGTAGTAATAAATACAATTGAGTACTTTTAAGATGACGCAAAAGCAAAATAAAGTAGGAAGAAACACAAATACAGTAAAAGCAGATAATTTTTTTTTTTGAGTGAGCAAATGAGATGGGCCCAGGAGTTACAGGACAGAAACAAGTGCAAATGCAGGCCTTCAAATCAGAAAGTTGAGAGAGATGGAAGACTGCCCAAATTGCCAATAACTATAAATTCTGGGCCAGAGCCACTCCTTATCTGGTAGACAGGTTACCTAGTGCTTACCACTTCCACTGATAAGCTAGAAGGCTTCCCTCCAACACAGAAAGGCTTGGGGGCTCAGAAGCTTACAAATAGTCCTGGATACAGCAAATCTGTATCTGGAACACTAATTACAGGAAAGGTAGGAAACAGGCTTACAATTTTTTTTTTTCAGAAAAGTAGCAAAAACAGTAGTAAAAATAATTCACATGCAGTGCAAGCTGGCACACTTGAGTATGTAGCAATATTAGTCCATACACAGTTTGAAAAATGTAATTAAATTAAAAAGGACTAAAAGCAAGTGCAGTAAGGGTTTATTAGGTAGAATGTGGTAAAGAGATGGGACTGGGGGAGTGTCCTAGATCAAATCTACAGTGGGGCAGGCACTGCATAAGCCACCAAATTTAAACTACAACCAAGAACATGGATGGATTGTGAGGTACATACCAAAAGGGGGTTGTACTCCATAATGGGTCTAATGAGTGACAAGTGGAGGGGGACAATGACCTCTTTTTTCCTGGATGAGAAACCTATTGTGATAAAGTGTGTGACATAGAAGGATTTCCTGACTTCTGTGGCACTGTCATTATCAAAGGAGAGACTACTGTCCACCTGTGTCCCAAGCTCTCTTATCACACTTTTGGTGTTAAGTAGACTACCGCCTACGTGGTAATTTATGGGTACAGAAGTTTTACCAAAGGGGATGACAATGCACTTTTTGGCATTGAGTTTGAGGCCATGACTTTGGCTCCAGTCATCTGTCTCAGTGAGGCCCTGTTGTAGGATGTCCACATTGTTAGGAGTTTCGATTATGGCTCCTAGTTTGCAGTCATTGGCGAACTTCATTAGCCAAAGACCTCCTGTGTTAGCCTGTACTTCAGAGAAGTAGATACCAAACAGGAGAGGAACCAGGACTGAATCCTGTGGTACTCCACTTGTCACTGGGTTGAACTTGAATTTGGAGTCTGCTACTTTCACAGTGTGGGTTCTGTCAGTGAGCCAGTTGGGAACCTATCTTGTGACATAGGGATTTATACCTAGTTTAATGAGTTTATCTATAATTCCAGAGTTGTGGATGGTGTCAAAAGCCTTGGTGAGATCTAGATAGGCTGTGTGAACCACCTTACCCTCATCTACGGCTTTGGTGACTGCTTCAAAGAAGTCTATCAGGTTTAGGAGACATGATCTTCCTTTTACAAACCCGAACTGGGTGGAGTCCAGAGTTTGGAGATTACCAATGTCCTTGTTTGCAAGTTCCATGATGATATGGCAGACCAGGCCCGTCAGGCTAATGGGGTGGTAGTTCCTGGGGTACATGGTGGCTCCCCCTTTGTGGAGTGGGATAACCATTCCTGTGTGCCATTCAGTGGGCACAAAGCCTGAGGTGAGGCTATGACTGAACATGGTACTTAGGTGGGGTGCCAGTTTATTCTGTAGTTCATGCAGAATGCAGCCTGGGATGTTGTTAGGTCCCATGGATGCTGTGTTCTTGGCTTTGGAGAGTGTGGTTTTTACCTGTGAAGCCATGATTACAGGAACTTTGCATTCTTCTGGGACAGAGATGGGCCATTTAGGGGGTGAGAGGGGGGTAAAGTTAGCACTGAACCTTTCTCCTAGGATGTTGGCAATATCAGTTGGTTCTGTATATTTAATGCCATTGTGCTGTAAGTCAGAGCAGATCTGAGTGTTGCCATTGAGATTCTTGACATAGCTATAGAATGCTTTGTGGTTGCCTTTAGAATCAGTGGCAATTTTGTTTTCATAACTAGCTTTGGAGTATTTTATGAGGGATCTCCGCTTCTTGCTGAGGCTGACCAGGGAGTTCTCCAATCATGGGATTTTACTATTTTTTGCAACAGTTTCTTTCTTCTGTTTTAGAGTTTGCTTATGGCAGGGGACCACCAGATTGGCTTCATTTTTTGGAGGATAGCATATTGGTTCTGTTAGGGATAGCATGATCCATGCACTAATGTAATTGCTTATAAAGTGCATTTGTGTAGGATTCAGCAGTCGTAACTCTATTGCCCATCTGCATGGGCATCATGAAGTTTGCCACTTCTGTCTTAAGAAGTGTGAAGTTGGCTTTGGATAAATTATTTACGGAGGTTTCCCTAATGGGAGGTGGGGGTGCAATGTGGATGTCTTGGGTGATTAGCTTGTGGTCAGATCTGACCAATGAGGAATTGACCTCTTGTGTGGAACACTGGTCGCCCATGTTGGTAATGACCAGGTCTAAGATATCGCTGCCCCTGGTAGGGGTGTGGATAAGTTGATCTATGGCATTAGAATTTATGAATTCCAGAAAAAGTTGAACAAAAGAGTTAGTATAGGAGTAGTTTTCCCAGTTAATGGTGGGGTAGTTGAAATTGCCCATTATCAGCATGTTGGGTTGTACCCTAATATTTTCCAGTGTATTAAGAAATGAGGAGTGGGAATCCTGGGGCATGGTGGGGGATCTGTAGCAAGCTACAATTTGGATTGTGGTCTTGCCCAGAGTTAGTTGCACTTAGATAATCTTGGATGCATTATGCTGAGCAACTAGCCTGGAGGTGTGGATATCCTTAATGAATATGGACACACCTTCTCCTTTAGTGTTTCGGTCCAGATTAGGTGGCTGAAAGGTGTGGTATGAATTATAGCCTAGTAATGCAGGGGTGCTCTTTGGAGTTTTGAACCAGGTCTGTGTCACAGCACAGATGTCGATTTTCTCCATTTTAAAGAGTGCCTCAAGTGAGTGCATTTTGAGGTTTAGACTTCTAGCATTGAGTAGCATTACCCTCAGATTTTGCTTGCTTTTACCCATTACGGTGGTGAACTTGTCATTTGAACCTTGCCTAAAAAATGCACTGTAGGGATGGCAAGAGCCTTAGACAGTATCCGGAATCCCAAGGGCGATAGGTGCAGGCCATCTCTGGCAAAGCATCGTGGTTTGTTGATCATGTCATCCCAGGCAGACAGATACTGGATCCCCTTAGAATGACACCAAAAGCTTAGCCAATTGTTAAAGTCATTCATTTTGTCCTTGTACTGCTGTATCATTCTGGTTGATGGCAGGATACTACTCAGGGCTAGGGTCATACCTCCCTGGGCTACAAGATCGGAGAGCTCTTCCATGTCTCTTTTCATGTAGTCCAGAGTGGTATGTTTCAGGTCGTTCACACCAACATGGACAATGACAGAGTCATATTTGTACTTATTGTGGAGTGACCTGAGTGAGTGCATTATGTGATGGATCCTGGCACCCGACAGGCAGCTGACAGCAACTTTCTCCTTGTTTACACATAAAACACTGATACAAACTGCTAAACAGCCACAAGGAAAATTTAAACTGAAAACTGCCAAATAACGGAAATAACAGCACAAACTGGAAACAAATAAAATGCTTTATTGATTCTGGTACCTCGGCCTTCACCTTCACATGGAATAATTTACATTCACAAACACAGTCCTATTTGAACCACCCAACGTTAGGTATTTAATTGAATTCAATTAACATTTTGTCAAAATTTAAAATCACATTTTCAAAAAGACATTTATACCTATTTTATTACATATACAACTACTTGCAGAATTAATTTATACCCTAAATAATTCTATTAAAACATACATAATTATTTTCATACTTCTAAGATCATACCATTGGGATAGAGAGTATTGAAATTAATATACTTTGATTCCATATTTAATAACCTCCTTTGAAAATTGTTATTTGTCCCCCCCAACCCATAGGGTTTGGCTATAACACTAAAAATTAAATCCTTAATCGAACCTCCATGCTTCTCATGAAAATGACTAGCCACTGGACTATCCAACCTTGAATTTCTAATATCACCTAGATGTTCTAGGATTCTTAATTTGACCTTACATTTGGTTTGTCCCACATACCACTTTTGTACTGGACAACTACATCCAATGGCATAAATTACCCCAAACAAATTACAGTCAAAGTGATCAATGGCATTATATAAAATGCCATTGATCCTGGTACCATCCAAATTTCTGATTTTGTCACATACTTTGCATCTACCACAGGCATATGCACCCGCATTGACCGCCTTTTTCCTTCTGCCCCTGTTTTTTACTAGCTCCTTTAAATTCTGGAACCTACCATAAGAAAAAAATACTTTCTTAGGGATGATATTCCTTAAACTATCATCCCTGCTAATGATTGGCCACAATGCCATCACCAATTTCCTTAAGATGGGAGAAAAAGCTAAAAACCTGTTCACAAAAAATATTTTTTCTTCCTCTTCACCTACTTCATATTCCAAAATTCTCTTGCTCCTATTTTTATACTTTCTTGTCTTTGTAAAAAAACTTCCATCATGATGAATTAATCCCAAACCTTTTTCCACTTTGTTTCTAGCTGCCTTCACCATTTCATGGGAATACCCTCTAACACATAATTTCTCATATACTCGGTTGAATTCCTCTCTTAAATTATCATATTCTGAAGTATTATCTGCAATCCGTTTAAATTCCCCAACTAGCAATGATTCAATAAGATGGGAACTATGCATGCTAGATGCATGTAAAAAATTATTAACTGCTGTAATCTTATGAAAGGGTCTATATTGTATTCTTCCATCAGATCCAACATAAAATTCCACATCCAAATATTGAATCCTATTTCCACCTAGAATAAAAGTGAAATCCAACCCACATGGCTTGATCCTTAAGTTAGAAATAAACTCTTCAAATTCTTTAGGGTCACCCTTACACAAGAATAAAAGATCATCGATGAATCTTTTGTATTTGACCACCTTATTGTGGAAAAAACTCTTAGAATGCACAAACAGGTTTTCAAAATAACCCATAAAAATAATGGCATATGATGGAGCAAAGGCGGCGCCCATCGCAGTGCCATCCTTCTGTAGAAAGAATCTCTTTTCAAACTCAAAATAATTATGTGTAAGGCAAACTTCCAACAAACTAATAATAAAGGAGGTTTGTGGTCCTTCACCCAATAACTTGCCTGTTGCCTCTAGCCCCCAATTGGTTTTGATACAGGTACACAATGATTTAATATCAACACTGACCCAGTAATAGTCATCCTTCCAAACAACCTCTTTAAAATAATCACAGACTTCTCGGGTGTTCTTTACATGTGAGGGTATCCTTGGTAGATGACTTTTTAACACTGAGTCCAAAAATATGCCAACATTTTGCAAATAAGCACCTTTACCCGACACAATTGGTTGTCCAGGTGGATTTCTCAAGTCCTTGTGCACCTTTGGGATAATAAAAAATTTTGCATCTTTGGGATTCTTAATATATAATTTTTTAACATCTCTAGATGTAAAAAATCCCAAACGTTCACCCCTTTCTAATAAATCATATAAGGCACTGTTGAATTCCACCACTGGGTTAGCTGGCAAACCTACGTAAGTGTTACTATCAGATAACAAATCATACACTATGGAATTGTATCTTTCTCTCTGTAAAATTACCCAGTTGCCTCCTTTATCAGATTCTGTAAATACAAATTTATCGCTGTGCTCCCTTATTTTGCGCAGAGCTTGCCATTCTTCTTTCAATAAATTGAAACATTTCATATCCTTTTTGAACAACCTAAACTCATTTTCAATCTGTTTACATAAAGTTCTCAAAAACATTAATATTATTATTGACTTTAGGAGGTACCAACTCACGAACATAAGGCACTTTTGGAATTTCAAACTTCCCGTACCCTGTAAAAATCTCAAAAACAGAAATAGAAGTCGGCTGTAACTGTGCATTCGAAAAAATATCTGTTATTTTGTTTTCATGCAAAGACATATCCATTAATGAACTTTCCAACACAGAGATGTTATTAGTACCATCAGTAGGATTAACTATCCCTTTCCTATTCTTAGCGAAGAAAACTTTTAAATGTAGTTTTCTACAAAACTTTTTGGCCTCTAAAACCACATCCGCCAAAGAAGGAATATGAGTTGGAACAAACTTGGTGCCTTTACACAAAACATTTTTCATATTTTCAGTTATGTGCAAATCAGAAAGATTGATGATACTCAAGTCCTCACCTGTATAAATGTCCATATGGCCATTGGAAATACTTCTTACCCCACCAACAGTAACCAAGTCTGCGGTCAACAGTTCCTTGCAAACAATGTCATTTTCATGAGAAGCATGAAGGTTCAATTAAGGATTTAATTTTTAGTGTTATAGCCAAACCCTATGGGGTGGGGGAGATAAATAACAATTTTCAAAGGAGGTTATTAAATATGGAATCAAAGCATATTATTAATTTCAATACTCTCTATCCCAATGGTATGATCTTAGAAGTATGAAAAGAATTATGTATGTTTTAATAGAATTATTTAGGGTATAAATTAATTTCTCCTTGTTTAACCTGGTGAGTGGAACATCACTGTGCCTGACTATAGTGTCACCTATGACTAGAGTGTTGGGTACGTTGTTATGCCTCATGGGCTGTGGTTGAGTGGCACACTGAGTTTGTGGGCTATGTGTCATTTGGGTTGTTTTGGGGGGGCTAAAGTTTGCTTGCTTTTCTGCTTTGGAGGTCTCTGTTGCTTATTCAGATTTTTAATGAGAGCCTCCGTGAATGTAGGTGTGTGTTTTGTGTTTCTGTGTGTGTGTTTTGGTGGTGTAGGTTTTGAGGGACTATGTGATGAGTGTGGTGTCGTGCAAGTGTTTACCTTCTCCTCTTGACTGACTAGTCCAGTCTTGGGTGAAGAGAGCTTTGCTTCCAATTTGGCTATATAAGTGGATCTCTCACAGGTTGTAGTGTTGAGTGGTAGGAGGTGAGGGTTGTCTGTGTACGTGAGGCAATTGCTGCATTGCCCCAAGATGCTCAGATTCATCAGGTAGACAGGAGAAAACACCGGGAGCTGACCCTTAGACATGCCTGGATTGGTGCTTATTTATTAAGTACTAAAAACTGTTTTCCTCTAGACAAGTGAGGAAAGTTGAGTGATGTAGTAATTTGTAGCTTATGTAGTGCTTACAACGAGTTCTGAACAAGTGCTGAGCTCAAGGAAACAGATATGAGTGCTAAAACTAAAAAAGTGGCTAGTTCTAGGGAAAAATTGGAAGAGCAGTGTCAATGGCGCTGGCAATAGTCTAACCCCAGCTAAGCGGTGATGCATAAAGTGTATTTTTTTAAATATAACAGTAGCAAGTGAGCAAACTTGATTTAAAAAAATTAACCAATTAACAAATAAAAAGCTAAAAACTGAGCCCCATTCCAGCAGTCAACGAACAGACAAGCTGTAACTGCACACTCCTGCCACTAGGGTGCAGAAGAACCTTCTCTGAAAAAAGATGGCCTGGATTAGTGCTCAAATTATACAAATGAAACTAGATTCTGCAGGTCTGAATCTAGTCTATGCTACAGCAAACAAGGCGTACCAATTTCAGAAAGAAGCAGCTCAAATAAGCAGGCACAATATGCCTTTAACCAGAAACTCCCAGCTCAGAAGGGCAGAATCTACCCTCTCCTCCCACAAGAGTGCAGACCACACCTTCTTAATGCAAAATAACTGGCATGAAGCCCAAGTGCATAAACCAGAACCAATACACTTTTACAATAACAGACACTAAGACTTCAATCAGCAACTCCCAACTTAGAAGGATGTAGGCTACCTGTCCTGCCACAACAGTGCAGACAACAAGCTTTCTTAATGTAAAACAACTGGTCTGAAGCCCAAGTGCTTAAACCAGCAAGCTTAGAATAACAGTTTCAATTTAATCAGGCTACTAATAAGCAGTAATAAATGCAGCAGAATAAACACAGTTAAGTACTTTTAAGAACAGGCAGCAAAAGCAAAATAAAGTAATAAAGTAGGAAGAAACAGAAATACAGTAAAAGCAGATGAATAAAGTGCATTTGTTATATAAAAATAGAAAACAAGCAAACAGATTTAAACAAATTACCCAATTAACCTGTACAAAGCTCATAACTAAGCCCTGTTCCAGCAGTCTTCAAACAGACAAGTTCTAACTGCACACTCCTGCCATTAGGGTGCAGGGGAACCTTCTCCAAAAAAGATGACCTGAATCAGTGCTCAAGTTATACAAACAAAGCTAGATTCAGCAGGCTTGAATCTAGTCTATGCTACAGCACACAAGATGCACCAATTTAGAAAGAAACAGTTCAAATAAGCAGGCACAATAAGCCTTTAACCAGAAATCCCCAGCTCAGAAGGGCAGAATCTAGCCTCTCCTCCCACAAGAGTGCAGACCACAAACCTTGTTAATGTAAAATAACTGGCCTGAAGCCAAAGTGGCTAAACCAGAACTAATACACGTTTAGAATAACAGACACTGGGCCTTCCATCAGCAATTTCCAACTTAGAAGGCTATAAGCTATCTGTCCTGCCACAATAGTGCAGACCACAAATCTTCCTAATGTAATACAACTGGTCTGAAGCCCAAGTGCTTAACCAAAAGCCTTAGAAGAACAGTTACAATTTGATCAGGCTACTACCAAGCAATGATAAATGCAGCAGAATAAATACAATTGAGTACTTTTAAGAAGAGGCAAAACAAAATAAAGTAATAAAGTAGGAAGAAACACAAATAAAGTAAAAGCAGATGAATATTTCAAGTCAATTTTTTTTTTTAGTAAATTGTAAGGAGAGAGGAAGGAGGGGCAGAAAATAATTCAGGGTTAAGAACCTAAGTGGGTTGGCCTTCTCAAATGTTCTCTCTGTATTAAGGGAGGTGCGGTGGTGCAATGGTTAATGTTGTCGCCTCACATCAAGATGTTCGCCGGTTCGATTTTTATCTGGGGTGCCTTCTGTGTGGAGTTTGCATGTTATCCCTGTGTTCATGTGGGTTTCCTCCGGGTACTCCAGTTTTCTCCCACATTCTAAAGACATGCGTCTGGAGCATTTATCCCAGGGATCTATGGATCTACTTCATAATGCCAAAATTTCAGAAAGCCGACAACCATATGGCCGACATTCAAAATATCGACATTATGAATAAATCCAGAAAAAAGGAAATACAATTTCCTTTAAAATGCTAGCAGGGGGCTCCACCCCCCCACCCCCGTAACTTTAATATACCAACTCCGAGATCGCACTACAGTGCAGGAATGGAAATCTTTCCATTCCGCACTATAGTGAGATGCCGGTTTCCTATTGTGGGCAATCCGAATGTCGATCATATGGTCAGCCATATGGTTGTTGGCATTCTGGACTGTCAGCAATGTCAGGTAGACCCATATATATATATATATATATATATATATATCCATATATATATATATATATATATATATATATACATATATATATATATATATATATATATATATATATATATATATATATATATATATATATATATATATATATATATATATATATATATATATATATATATATATATATATATATATATATATATATATATATATATATATATATATATATATATATATATATATATATATCCATATATATATATATATATATATATATATCCATATATATATATATATATATATATATATCTATATATCTATATATATATATCCATTTATATATATATATATATATATATATATATATATATCTATATATCCATATATATATATATCTATATCTATATATATATATATATATATATATATATATATATATATATATCTATCTATCTATCTATCTATATATATATATATATATTTATATATATATATATATATATATATATATATGGGTCTACTTCATTTCACCTAACTTCCAATTCACTGACTTTCATTTCACTGACCCCATTTCACTGAAATTTCATTTGACTGACACTTCATTTCACTGACAGTTCATTTGACTGACAAGTATTATTAGCAAGAAAATGGAATATGCCCCCTTCTCCACTGTAGTGTGACCCTGGAGTTGTCACAAGTAGCCACATATACATATACATACATATATATATATATATATATATATATATATATATATATACACATATATATATATATATATATATATATATATATATATATATATATATATATTTATATATATATATATATATATATACACATACACACACACACACACACACTCTTGAATTCCAAATGACTTATTTTGATGCAGAAGCCTTAACTCAGAAGGTTTCACGTCCAGTGAAGCCTTTAAAATGGACAAGCTGTACAGCTGAGATTTCCCCGATAGGGGCCTCAGCTGAAACAGTCATCTCATGGGCAAAGCTGCATGCTAATATGGCAGTAGAGGAACATGGTTAATGTTAATTAGCCATATGCTTTTCCTCAGAAATATTTATATCTGCGGCTCCCAATTAAAATTTTATTCTAGGAGGAAAAAGTGACCGCCATAACAAAAAAAAAAAAAAAAAGAAGAGCAGTCACCCATTCTGTCCCATGAGAGTGCAGGTAAGTTCATGAAAGACGTGAGGTGAGGCATGTGTTAGTATTGGTATGCATGTGAGTGTATACATCTATATCTGCAGAGGCATGAATGAGGCTGCACACAAATGTCAATGTGTGTGTTTGTGTGTGGCTGTGTGTGGGTGTGTGTAGTCATTGCTAATGCAATGCATGGGGAGAGGTCAGACGTGACATTGCTAGTGCTCAAATCAGAGACATGGTAAGGAGCCAGTAAAGGTGTTTTTCTCATTGCAGCCATACTTGTCTCTGAATCACATTTTCCCACCTTTGTTGTAACTGAACAACTCACATTGTGCAAACAGCACACGTAATGAGGAGCTGAATTAATTTTCTTTATTTTAATTTATGGGTGTCCATTAACCAGGCTATAGCACTGACCTCCATGTACCATTTTCATACTCAGTCCAAGAGCATGTCTGGTTAAGTCATTTTCTCAGAGTCACATGGTTAGACAATGGCGGCTGAGGGAATCAAACTCTGGATCAGTGGATCACAAAGAAGAGTTCATTGAAAGCCCCTTAATCCCCTACATCACCTACCAGACTGAACCCATGGAACAGTGTAATAAATAATTGAAAGTATACAGATTTCTGAAATGACAAACAGTTAAATTCAATGTACAATTAGCACTGTTGTCAGCACTTACAACAGTACATATCTGCTGTTTCAGAGCATTTTAGCATGTTTGTGTTTAGTCCAGGCTGTCTCAGACAAACCAAAGTCAATAGATATCTGTTGGTATAACTGGTAAGAAACTGAATTTAAATGTTTTTCAGTTTAGAAATATGAATTGTTAACCACTAATTGTCTCATTGTATTGCAGTCCTTACTATGCATCAGGTTCCTCCCCCAGGGCCTTTCTTAGATGCTGAGTCTCATATGTTTTGTTTCTGTACATATATATGCATATATGCAAATATGTATATACAGATATATATCAATATATACATACTAGTAAAATATTGTAGTAATTTTTGCATTTGAGGTGTCAAAAAGGTCAGAAATTAAGTGCTATGTAAATCGCAAATATTCTTCTTTAAGGCAGACAGATACATTTTTGTACAAGTCAAAAAGGTTTCCACATAGAGTGATGCTAACAAGCAACTGTTTCATTTAGTAGGCCATTTAAAACTGAGTGCTAGGACCCTGGCTGTTATAGAAGATGGTCTTTCAATACAGTGGAGGCTTCTGCCTGGAACAGTGGCTCCGGGAAGTATGCTATACAAAGAAGAGATAAGCCGGATGGACCTCAAGTGCCATAGAGGTTTTCTGCTAAGAATCCAGACAGGAGGAAGCTATCTAAAGTTACCCTGGAACAAGAGCTGGATTATGATCAAATGGAGCCCTGGCAGGGTAATGACCCCCCCGCCAGTCATTCTAGTGTCTGATTACTAGTCTGTCTCTCTCCAATTACTACATACACTGCTCTCACCTGTCAGCGTGCATTCTATTTTCCTCTTTACTTTTACAGTGATTACAGAGATTTGGACTTAATTTAAAACATTTATTTCACATTTTATCGCACACACACACACTCACACACACACTCTCACACTCGCACACACACACACTCACTCGCACACACACACACACTCACACACACACTCACACACACACACTCACACACACACACACACACACACACACACACACACACACACACACACACACACACACACACACACACACACACACACACACACACACACACACACACACACACACTCACACACACACACACACACACACACACACACACACACACACACACACACACACTGATGGCCATCTGCTAAACAAAACAGTCTCTCAGGATTGACAGTATCTTGGACTCCAGGCTGCTTTCAAACCTTGAGACCCTCTGAACACATTTTAGTACTGTGTATAAATGCATGTGTTCTTTAATCCAGCTTCCTCATTGTTTTAAATAATATTACTTCTTTAATATAGCAACATCTGTCAGAGAGCATTTTAGATTTGTAGTTTTGAACATTTTTTTCCTGTAAGCAGTGAGACAACATTTATGGATCAATAATGGCAACAGTATCCATTCAGAACATTTCAACCATAAAAGGCCACTCAAATCGCTATCATTATAATCCACCAATATCAATACTCAACTCTTACGACCACTTTATCATCAACTATGTACATACTGTATGTCTGATTGTGATAAAAATGGCCATGGTAATCTAGATTAGCTTGTATAAAGACAAACTAATCAGTTTTAACTTCATTTGCTCAGCAGGATTAGTCATTTTTAAACACAAGCATCCCCCAAACCCAGCAATTATAGCTACATTGTTGACTGCATCCTTCTCGGATTTCTGTGTCAAAAAATAATAACACTAGTCACAACCAATGCCACATATTTCAAATTTGTTTCACTCAGTCATACACTAGCCAAATTACTCCAACATAATTCTCACACATAGGTTCATAGGTTTATACTAGGCTATCTGCCCTAAGGCATTTATAAGCCTAGCCCAAAGTTTTGTGGCTTACGCCACCCCTTATATGAAAAAATACTGTGCCCATTAGTTTGTTGTGCCTCTGTCCAGCAGTGACACAGAGATGATTCCCGGGGTAAACCTACGATCTCCCATCCACAGGTCAAGATTTCTCTTGAACAGAGCCAGCGAGGTGCTCTGCCTCACATGGACCAGGATTTTATTCCACAGCATAGGGAGTCTCCGAGTGATAAATCTATCCCTCCAGCACGTCCTATTTATATCTGTGCTAAGGTTTAAGTCACTTGCTCTAGTGGTTTTGGTGGATTTGGATTTTTTGAGGTGGAGCATGTCCATTAATTCCGGGTTGGACATGGCCTTGTATGTCAGGCACATGTCACCTCTGAGCAGACGGTATGCAACTGAATAGAGCTGGCATTTCTTCAATCTGGCAGCATATGACAGATTTTGGAGTCCCTTTATCCTTTTGGTGAGGAACTTTTGGGGTCTCTCCAATTGCTGCAGATGTCGGGTGAGATACATCCCGAATGGGGCATTGTACTCGATCATTGGTCTGATAAGTGAAGAGTACAGGGGAACAATGACCTCACTACACACACACACACACACACACACACACACACACACACACACACACTAGTCCTGCAAAGCCAGATTAAAAACTGTTTAGAAATGAGCAGATGAGAAAATAAGGTACTTTCATCGAAAGAGAAACCCACCAACAAGAAAGTACAGTTGTTTACACTTACCATAAATGTAGAGTTCGAGTGTATTCACTGTTGCAGTCATTACATTTGGGTTATTTACTTGCAGTAGCCCTCAGTCGGCCTGATTAACAAAGTCTTGGGTCCTGCATCAGATGCTGTCCCTTCTTCCATGATGTCAGATCATCAGGGGTATAAAACATGCAGCCGATATCATTACATCAGTTATTCTTGCCCCAGATGTCAGGTGCCCCCCTAATGGGAAGCAATTAAAACTATAATTACAAGGATATGCCTCCAACAAAAAGGCAAATACACCAAAAAGCTTTTTGAGCATAGTAAGGGAGAGTAGAGGTATAGACAAAATAAGAAAGAGGGCTGGAGGGAGGGTAACTAGGACTGCAACAGTGAATACACTCGAACATCTAAATTTATGGTAGGTGTACACAACCGTACTATGTTCTTCGTATTTCACTGTTGCAGTCATTACATTAGGGTAGATTCCCAAAGCTAAGGTTGGGAGGAGGAATTTAAATAGAATTAGGACCAGCTATAAGATCCTGCATGACTGCAGTGGCAAAGCCCTACTCTGGATTTAGAGAAAAATGGCAAATGATAATGCTTGGTGAAAGTATGTACAGAACTCCAGGCAGCAGCTTCTAGGATGTCCCTGGTAGGTACGCCCCTGATAAAGGCTGTAGATGTAGATGCAGCTCTGGTTGAATGGGCTCTGATGCCCTCTGGGATAGGTTTTCCATGGTGCTTATAGCAGAAATGAATGCAGTGGCCTATCCATTTTGAAATGGTTTGCTTTGAAATAGTTTTCCCCTCTGTCCCTGCAGCAAATGCCACCAGCAGTTGTTCAGATTTTCTTTGAGTTTTAGTCCTGTCCAAGTAGAATCTAAGTTGTCTGTGCACATCTAAGGAGTGCAGTATCTGTTTCTCTTTGTTCTGTGGGTTAGAAAAGAAAGTAAGCAAATGAATGGACTGATTAAGGGCCACACTGAATACCACCTTGGGCATGAAGGAGGGATTGGTTCTGAGGGACACCCTGTCCGCATGAAAGATGATGAAAGGCTCCACTGCCATAAGGGTCTGTAATTCAGATACCCTTCTTTCAGAAGTGATTGCTAAAAGGAAGGCTGTTTTCCAGGAAAGGAATTTTAAATCAGCAGTAGCAGCTGGCTCAAAAGGTGGAAGAGTGAGTTTCTCCAAGACAAAGTTAATGTCCGAGGCTGGAGTTGGAGCTCTCCTGGGTGGCCTTAAATCGCTGACCCCTCTGAGGAACTGCTTGAGCAGTGGGTGAGAGAAGAGGGGAGGCTCTGTGCTATAATGATCTGAAATGGCTGAGGCATGAATTCTGATGGAGGAAAAGGACAAGCCCTTATGAAGCATCTCAGTCAAGTATTGTAGAATCTGAGGTAAATTGGGCACTGCTGCACTCATCCCTTGAGATTGATTCCAGGCACAAAATCTTTTCCATTTTTCAGCATAAAACTTTCTAGTACAAGGCCTCCTTGCCTCTAAAATGATATCCATCACTGGTTTACTGAGGGATGGTAAAGGAGAGATTAGGTAATTAGCCAGGCTGCTAGGTTCAAGGTTTGAGGAAGAGGGTGCAGAATCTGGTTCTCCTGCTAAGACAACAGGGAAGGAGTCTGAGGCAGGTGCCATGGGGCCAAGCATGACAGACTGTGCAAGAGGGGGTGCCAGTGTTGGCATGGTCAATCTGGTGCAATTAAAATCATCCTTGGCTTGTCCTGTTTGATCTTTAGTAGTACCTTGGAGAGCAAAGGCAGAGGAGGAAAGGCATAAACTGATAGGTTTTTCCAGCTAAAGGATAGAGCATCCACTTTCCAAGCTAACTTGTGGGGAATCCTTGTGCAAAATTTGTCCAATTTATGATTCTGGGGGGAGGCAAACAGGTCTATATCTGGGCACTCCATTTGCTTGTCAACATGTTGAAAATCTTTGGTTCCAGTTTCCACTCGTGTGGATCCATGAGGTTTCTGCTTAGTCCGTCTGCCAGTGTATTTAGTTTTCCTGGCAGGAATTGAGCTTGTAGATTCACTTGGTAGCTCAAGGCTGTGTTCCACAATGCCATGGCTAGTCTGCAGAGGGGGTAAGAATGTGTACCCCCCCGCTTGTTTATGTACCACATGACAGTGGTGTTGTCCATCTTTACCATTAATTTTTCTGGAAGAATGTGGTCCTTGAAGGCTGTCAGAGCATTCTGTACAGCTAACATTTCCTTTTGATTTATGGGCAGGTGCATTTGACTGGGGTTCCATTTGCTCTGAATACACTTCCCTGCCAGGTGAGCCCCCCCCCCCCATGCATAGTCTGATGCATCTGTTGTTAAGGTTTGAGTGGCAGGGGTAGTGTGAATGGTAGTCCCCTGTTTTGGTGGCAGGCCTCTGCCCACCAAAGGAACTCTAGGCATAGGCAAGGTATGATAGGAATCATTGCTTCTAGATCCTGTGAATATTGACACCATAGGCTTTTGAGATACCATTTTAGTTTCCTCATATGCAGCCTTGCATATGGAATTAGAAGAATGCAGGAGGCCATGAATCCCAAGGCTTGCAGTATTTGCCTTGCAGATAGCTGGGTTTGTGTGGCCACTTGTTTGAAGTAGGTTGTCAAATGAATTTGTTTCTCTGGCGTGAGGAAAGCCATCTGGGAAATTGTATTCATACTTGCTCCCAGGAATATAATTTGTTGACAGGGTACCAGGTGTGATTTCTTTTCATTTATGGTGTACCCCAGACAAGTCAGCACCCTTTGAACAAAGGCCAGATGATTCAAAAGTATGTCCTGGCTTTCTGCCTGAATTAGACAATCGTCCAGGTATGGGTATATTTGAATATTTCTTTGCCTGCAAAATGCAATGACTGGAGCTAGGCACTTTGTGAATACCCTGGGTGCAGTAGATAAGCCAAAGGGCAGTGCAGAGAACTGATAGTGCATGTAGTCTGCTTTGAACTGTAGGTATCTTCTGCAAGACTCCCTGATAGGGATGTGCAGGTATGCTTCTTTTAAGTCTAGTGTTGCCTACCAGGCATCTTTGTCTAGCATAGGAAGCAGCTGGTGAAGAGTCAGCATTTTGAATTTTGGAATCACCAGAAAGGTGTTTAGAGTAGAAAGGTCCAGGATAGGACGCCAATTACTGCCTTTTCTGGGTACCAGGAAAAGTCTCAAATAGAAACCTTGACCCTTTTCCTCTTCTGATACCAACTGAATAGCCCATGCTTAAGAGAGAGAGTAATTGATTTTGGGCCTCTGCCCACTGGTTTGGGGGGTAGAGCTGGCCACCCGCTTGGTTTTGGTAACATGTGGAAGTGAAATCTGTATCTCTGGGACACTATTTTTAAAACCCATTTGTCCTGGGTAATGAGTTCCCAGTTTTTGGCCTGCAGACCAATTTTTCCGCCTAAAGGAGCATTCAGTTGGGAAGTGCTTGGAAGTTTTAAAAGCAAGTCATTGAGACACTTTTCCATAGGGGGGGTCTTACTACTCCCAGATTTGGGTGCGGAAATCCCCCACTGCTTAGTCTTGTATGTCCCCTGGGACTGAAATCTGGGGTTTCTACTGTGTCTGGGTTTGGCTTGAGAAGACCTGGAAGGAACTAGAAAGGACCAATTCTTAGAGGGCCAATGCCTACTAAATCTAGGAGGCTGAACTTGCAAGAAATCTTTAACTGCCTGCATAGATTTAGCTTTATCTTCCATCTTTGTAAGAACTTCCTCAGCTTTGTTGCCAAACAGGCGGTCTTGATTTAAGGGAGCATCCAACAGTTTAGCTTGAACATGATTAGGCAAAGATTGCTTCTTAAGCCAAGCATGTCTTCTGAGCACAGACCCAGTAACAGCAGCCCTGCAAGAGGCCTCTAATGAATCAAATCCACATTGCAAAGTATGTTTACCAACCTGTTCAGCAGAATGCATTAAATCCTGCAATTCTTTATTTTCAGCACAGTCAGGAATCAACATAATTTTCTGTTTCAGCAACCCAATAACATGTTGTTAATACTTTAATATATGAAACTGGCAGTTTAAAGCCCTAATGGCTAAGTTTGCAGAAGTGTAAACCTTCTTACCCCATTTATCCAGCGCCCTGGAGTCTCTATCAGAAGGGGTAGGATTTTTAGCAGTAGAAGCCTTAATGCCCTTGGTTCCCTGTGAAATAGTCTCTGGATCCACAATAGGATTTTTAAAAAGAAGCTTGTGTGAATCAGGAACACTGTAATATCTGTATGGTTTTCTGGGAGCAGGAGGCAAAGAATCAGGGGCCAAACTAGATTCCGAAAAGGCATCATCAACAATGTCTAGTACAGGAGGGATTGATAAGGGCCTATGCTGAGGCAGGAGTAAGAAATCCCTGAGCCTCTTTTTTGAATCAGAAAAATCCTGGCTTTCCCAGTGGAAATGCTCCCTTAGAATATGTAAGGTTTCATCAAAAGAAAAATCCTCTGGAGGGGAAGCAGAGGGAATAGAGTCATCTGCATCAGAGTCCTCATAAGTGGATAAGGGCAAATCCAGATCATCAGAAGAATCAGAAAAATCAGAATCCTGGTCAGAAAATTCATAAACAACTTCAGCCCTAGGTCTCTTAGAAGGGGGAGGTTGGCTTCCCCTGATTAAAGTTATAAGATCTTCAGCCTTTCTTATAATTTGTTTTTTAGGCATAGAGGCCTGAGCATGCAGCCTGAGCATTGGTTTCTTAGGCATGGTTCAATATTTAGGCCTAAATGAAGGAGGAGGCATCAGTTTAATATGCAAGTCCATAGGCCTAAATACACCCTCAGAAGCTGGTGCCTGCACAGCGGCTCTGGACCCATCCATGGTAGAGACATCCGCAGGTTCCACAGTTGAAGCATCTCGCGGCATACCGGACTCCGAATGGGTCTCAGTAGAGGCCTGCGAATCAGAAGTAGCAGGTATCAGGGGCTGCAAAAGCACCTCACTGAGTACTGGAGAAAGTACAGTTGTGTACACTTACCATAAATGTAAATGTTTGAGTGTATTCACTGTTGCAGTCATTACATTTAGGTAATCTGCTGGCAGGTTGCCCTCAGTCGGCCAGATTAACAAAGTCTTGGGTCCTGCGTTGGTTGCTGTCCCTTCTTCCATGACATCAGGTCGACAGGGGTATAAAACATGCAGCCGATGCCATTACATCAGTTTTTCTTGCCCCAGATGTCAGGTGCCCCCCAAATGGGGAGCAAAAAAAAAAATTATATATATATATATATATATATATATATATATATATATATATATAATTAAAAATAAACACAGAAAATACACCTCCATAAAAAAACAAATACACCAAAAGGGCTTTTAAGCATAGTTAAAGAAAGTAGAGGTATAATAATATAAAAACAGGGGGCTGGAGGGAGGGTAACTAGGACTGCAACAGTGAATGCACTCAAACATCTACATTTATGGTAAGTGTACACAACTGTACTATGTTATTCGTGTTTCACTGTTGCAGTCATTACATTTGGGTAGATTCCCAAAGCTATGGGAGGATGGATTTATACAGCATTAGCACCAGCTAAAGGCCCTGCAGGATAGCAGTAGCAAATCCAGCTCTGGATTTAGAGAAGAAAGGTAAATGGTAATGTTTGGTGAACGTATGAACTGAGCTCCAGGTAGCAGCTTCTAGAATGTATCTAGTAGGAACACCTCTGAGAAAGGCTGTAGAAGTAGATGCAGCCTGGTGGAATGAGATCTGATCCCCTGGGGGATAGTCTTACCATGGTGCATATAGCAGAAACAAATGCAATGGCTAATCCATTTGGAAATAGTCTGTTTTGAAATAGTCTTTCCCTCTGCCCCTGCTGCAAATGCCACCAGTAGTTGTTCTGATTTTCTTAGAGATTTTGTCCTGTTTAAATAAAATCAAAGTTGTCTGTGTACATCCAATAAATGCAGAATCCACTCCCCCTTGTTCTGTGGATTGGGAAAGAAAGTTGGCAAATGAATGGTCTGATTAATAACCACACTGGATACCACCTTAGGCATGAAGGATGGAATGGTTATGAGAGACACCCTGTCCGCATGAAAAATAATGAAAGGCTCCACTGCCATAAGAGCCTGTAATTCAGAAATCCTTCTAGCTGAAGTGACTGCTAAAAGGAAAGCTGTTTTCCAGGAGAGAAATTTTAAGTCTGCAGAAGCAGCTGGCTCTAAAGGAGGGAGAGTGAGTTTTCCAATGCAAAATTGAGGTCCCAGGCAGGGGATGGAGCTCTTCTGTGAGGTCTTAAGTTTTTGGCCCCTCTGAGATACTGCATTAGCAGAGGATGAGAGAAGATGGGAGGTTCTGTGTTGCAATGAGCTGAAATGGCTGAGGCATGTTTTTTATGGAAGAAAAGGACAGGGCCTTGTGAAGCATCTCAGTTAAGTATAGTAAAATCTGAGGAATATTGGGCACTGCTGTGCTAATTCCTTGTGATTGATTCCAGTCACAGAATCTTTTCCATTTGTCAGCAAAAGAATTTCTAGTGTTAGGCCTTCTCGCCTCTAAGATGACATCCATCATAGGTTTACTGAGGGATGCTAAGGGTGAATTTAGTTGATTAGCCACGCTGTAAGATTCAACGTTTGGAGCTGAGTGTGTGGAATTTGGTTGTTCTACTGAGACAGTAAGTAAGGTGTCTGAGGCAGGTGAAATGGTGGAAGGTGCAACACATTGCACAAGAGTGGGTACCAGTGTTGACGAGGCCAGTCTGGAGCAATCAGAATCATTTTTGGTTTGTCCTGTTTGACTTTTAGTAGAACTTTGGAGAGCAGAGGCAAAGGGGGAAAAGCATAGACTGATAGGTTTTTCCAGCTGAATGATAGAGCATCCACTTTCCAGGCTTTTTTTGTGATGAGTTCTTGTGCAGAATTTGTCCAACTGATAGTTCTGGAGTGAGGCAAAAAGATCTATATCTGGACTCCCCCATTTGTGTGTCAACATGTTGAAAATCCGTGATTCTAGTTTCCATTCGTGTGGGTCCATGAGATTTCTGCTTAGTTCATCTGCCAAAGTAGTCAGCTTTCCTGGCAGGAATTGAGCTTGTAGTTGTATTTGGTAGGTCAAGGTCATGTTCCACAATGCCATGTCTAGTCTGCAAAGGGGGTAGAAGTGTGTACCCCCTGCTTTTTAATGTACCTCATAACTGTGGTGTTGTCTGTCTTTATCATTAATTGTCCTGGATGAAGGTAGTCCTTGAAGACTGTCAGAGCATTCTGTACAGCTAGCATTGCACTTCCCCGCCAGATGAACCCCCCAAGCATAGTCTGATGCATCTGTTGTTAGGGTTTGGGTGGCAGGGGGTGGAGTGAATGGCAGTCCCTTGTTTTGGTGGCAGGGGGTGGAGTGAATGGCAGTCCCTTGTTTTGGTGGCAAGCCTCTGCCCACCATAGGAACTCTAGTTGCAGACAAGGTATGATAGGAATCATTGTTTCCACGCTGTGACAATGTTGACTTCATAAACTTTTTAAGTACCACTGAAGTTTCCTCATATGCAGTCTTGCATATGGAATTAGAAGAATGCAGGAGGCCATGAACTCCAAGGCTTGCAGATAGCAGAGTTTTTGTAGCCACCTGTTTGAAGTAAGTTGCCAAATGAATTTGCTTTTCTGGCATAAGGTAAGCCATCTGGGCAGTTGTATTCAAGCTTGCACCCAGGAATGTAATTTTTTTGAGAGGGTACCAGTTGTGATTTATTTTCGTTTATGATGTACCCTAGGCACGTTAGAACTATTTTTACAAATGCCAGATGCTTTAGAAGAATGTCCTTGTTGTCTGCCTGAATTAAACCATCATTCAGGTATGGATATATTTCAATATTTCCTTGCCTGCAAAATGCAATTACTGGAGCCAGGCACTTTGTGAAGACCCTGGGTGCAGTAGATAAGCCAAACGGCAGTGCAGAGAACTGGTAATGCAGGTAGCCTGCTTTGAAGTGGAGGTATTTTCTGCAAGATTCCCTGATTGGGATATGCAGGTAAGCCTCTTTTAAGTATAGAGTTACCAACCAGGCATCTTTGCCGAGCATAGGAAATAACTCTTGGCGAGTCAGCATCTTGAATTTTGGAATGTCCAGAAATGTGTTTAGAGTAGATAAGTCCAGAATTGGATGCCATGATTTGTCTTTTCTGGGTACCAGGAAAAGTCTTGAATAGAAACCTTGTCCCTTTTCCTCTTCTGGTACTGGTTGAATAGCCCCCATGTTCATGAGGGACAGTACTTGTTTCTGGGCCTCTGCCCACTGATTTGGGAGCAGGTCTGGCCATTTGTTTGAGATTGGCAATGTGTGGAAATGAAATCTGTATCCCTGGGATACTGTATTTAAAACCCATTTGTCCTGGGTTATAAGTTGCCAGTTTCTTGCATGAAGTGCCAGTTTTCCCCCCAAATGGGTGGCTAAGAGGTAAGTGCTTGGCAATTGTAGAGGAAAGTCATTGAGACTGTTTACCATAGGGAGGTGCCTTGTTGTTTCCAGATTTGGAAGTGGAGGCACCCCATTGCTTTGTTCTAAAAGTCCCTTGTGACTTAAACCTGGAGCCTTTGGAATGTCTGGGTTTGACTTGAGTGGCTCATGAAGGAACTGGAAAGGACCAGTTCTTAGTAGGCCAGTGCCTACTAAATCTTGGAGGTTGCACTTGTAAGAAATCTTTTCACAGTTTGCATAGATTTAGCTTTATCTTCCATCTTTTTTAAAACTTCTTCAGTCTTATTACCAAAGAGACGGTCCTGTTGTAAAGGAGCATCCAACAATTTTGCTTTAACATGATCAGGCAGAGATTGCTCTTTGAGCCAAGCATGCCTTCGTAGCACAGACCCAGTTACAGCAGCCCTGCAAGAGGCCTCCAAAGAATCAAAATCACATTGCAAAGTATGTTTTCCAACTTGTTCAGCTGAATGCAATAAATCCTGTAAATCTTTATTTTCCACACAGTCAGAAATCAACATAATTTTCTGTTTAAGCAGTCCCATGATATGCCGTTGATATTTAAGCATATGAAATTGACAGTTTAAAGCCCTGATTGCCAAGGTCGCAGAAGTGTAAACCTTTTTACCCCATCTATCCAGCGCCCTGGAATCTCTATCAGAAGGGGTAGGATTTTTAGCAGTAGAGGCCTTAATGCCCTTGGGACCCTGAGAAATGGTTTCAGGATCTGCAATTGGATTTTTTAAAAGGAATTTGTGAGAGTCAGGAACCCTGTAGTATCTGTCTGGCTTACAAGGAGCCGGAGGCAGAGAATCAGGAGTCATTCTAGATTCTGAAAAAACATCATCAACAATGTCTAGAACAGGAGGTATAGCCAAAGGCTTATGCTGATGAAGAAGAAGAAGAAGAAAATCCCTAAGTCTCTTTTTGCATTCAAAGAAATCCTGACTTTCCCAGTGGAAATGTTCCCTTAAGGTATGTAAAGTTTCCCCAAAAGAAAAATCCTCAGGTGGAGAAGCAGAAGGAATGGAATCTTCTACATCAGAGTCCTCATAAGTAGGTATAGACAAATCCTGTTCATTAGAAGAGTCAGAAGAAATATAATCCTGTTCAGAAGATTCATAATCAATGTCTTGCCTAGGCCTCTTAGAAGGAGGGTGTTGGCTACCCCTGATCAGAGTAATTATATCTTCAGCCATTTTGATCATTTGTTTTTTAGGCATAAGGGCCTGCACATGTGGCCCAGGAGTCAGTTTTTTAGACATAGATTTAGATTTTGGCCTTAGTTTTGAAGATGGCGTTGGTCTAATGTACAAATCTGTAGGCCTGAAAACACCCTCAGAAGCCGGTGCCTGCACAGCGGCTCTGGACCTAAGGTAGAGACATCTGCGGATTCCATAATTGAAGCATCTCGCGGCATACCAGACTCAGAATGGGTTTCAGTAGAAGCCTGTGAATCAGAAGTGGCGGGTATCAGGGGCTGCGAAAGCACCTGAGTACCGGCGAACTGGAGACTGGCTTAGGAGAAGTGTCATCATCAGTTTTGGATCGCGACGGCCTGTCTTTGTCTTTTTCTTTGCATTTTTTAGGTCTTCTGGTAGTCAGATTGCTAACCGACAACATTTCTGGATAATTAAATTGTGAGCCAAAATATTTAGAAGCAAAAATATACCAACGTTTAATAGTGCATTGATTAAATTTAGCACAAAACCGACAGCAAGGTACGTTGTGGTCAGGGCCTAGGCAAGGAATACAGTACAAATGAAAATCCTCATGAGGTATTTGCTTCCCACAAGTAATGCAATTATTAACTTTTACTGACATTGGTAAAAAGCAAAAAAAGTTTCCCCAACGGGGTACTTAGCTTTTTAGTTGAAGACTCCGGTTCTGAAACTCAAAAATGAAAATTTCAGGAGTTAGCAGACCGGCACTTGCGAACTGCTTCTGCTTCAGGCACCGCGCAGCAAGAAAGACTAATGTAATGCTGTCGACTGCATGTTTTATACCCCTGACGTCATGGAAGAAGGGACAACAACTGACGCAGGACCCAAGACTTTGTTAATCAGGCCGACTGAGGGCAATCTGCCAGCAGATTACCCAAATGTAATGACTGAAACAGTGAAACATGAAGAACATCTGGCGACTGGCTTAGGAGAAGCATCGTCGGCAGCTTTGGTCCTAGGCGGCCTGTCTTTGTCTTTATCTTTGCGTTTTTTCAGAATTCCGGTAGTTGGATGGCTAACCGATGACATTTCTGGATAATTAAAATGAGAACCAAAATATTTAGAGGCCAAAATATACCAACGATGGATAGTGCACTGATTAAATAAAGCACAAAACTGACAGCAAGGTACGTCGTAGTCAGGGCCCAGGCAAGGAATACAGTACGAATGAAAATCTTTCTGAGGTATTTGCTTTCCACAAGAAATGTGATTATTAACTTTTACTGACATCGGTATGGAGCAAGAAAAAGTTTCACCAACAGGGTGCTTAGCTCTAGTTGAAGACTTTGGCTCTGAAACTCGAAAATGAAAATTTCAGGAGTCGGCTGACTGGCACCGCGCTGCAAGAAAGAATGATGTAATGATGTTGGCTGCATGTTTTATGCTCCTGATGACCTGACGTCATAAAAAAAGGGACAACATCGACATAGGACCCAAGACTTTGTTAATCAGGCCGACTGAGGGCTACTGCAAGCAGATAACCCAAATGTAATGACTGCAACAGTGAAACACAAAGAACATCAACAGTTACAGCCACTTTGATTGTGTACACCCCTTATTGTTTTGAAGAAATAAATTACATGTACTTTATTTGTAGTTTACAATGAACTGCATGAAACTGTATAAAGATTACTAGCATCATACCATTAGATCCAGCTAGGTGTAGCATAGTTCAAATAGGAGAATATTTATGACGGCATAAGAAACATTAACCACTGATAATATAGGATATGTCAATACGCACAATCTCTACAGAAGTAAAAGTCATCTGAATAATTCCCCATTAAAGAGAACTATTACTAATGCAGAGGTTGCTGCTGGCAAATGACTTTGCATTTAAGTGGTTCATCTGCAAATGCAGTGCCTGCTGCCCTTGAAGAATGCATTGCCTTAAGTCGCATTAGAAACAGTCTGCTGGTAACATTGCCATAGCAGTTCCTGAACTAGATCGGCTATATTTGACAAACAATGACAACAGGTTCATAGTTACTAGGCAGGCAGCCCCGGAGACCATTAAGAGCCTAGCACAAATTCACATTTGCTCCAAAGCATTGTCTAGTTAAATGAGTTGCGCAATGTGACAGATGAGGTAAATGAATGCAGAAAGATTCAAACCCTGCATCCCTGTCACAGAAAACAGCTCACTAACAAGTCAGAGCTTTAGCCATCTGTGCTAACTGCCAGATTTACATTTTTTTATTAACTTCAGAAATCCTTGACAGTTTGATCTTGTAGAGAAGACTGTGTCCACAGTAATTTGCAACAATGACTGCATAATGGGTGCTGACAATCTGACTTCTCTTATCATCACTGTAATGCAGACTGTAAGACCTAACAAATGTAAAACTCTAAAGTGAAATAAAACGTATCAGATTCTCTGAAAACAAGCCTTGTAAGAATGAGAACAGTTTAGGATAAAAAAGGTCTTGTTACCAGACAGAACTGTTAAAATCAAAAACTTTAATTCAAAAACAACAATGCCATAAGTATTAGAACGGTGGACAAAGGAGGTGGCATCATTGTTACGAAGAGTGTTATATATAATAATAAGATGACAGAGATGTTGAGTGAAGCACAGCCTTACATCACATTATCCAAAAGGGATATGAATAAGGTGATGGACAAAGTTCTAGCTCAGATATATGATCTGTTTTTGACACAGAAGATCAATAAGGGATTGAATGAATATTTGATAGTGGAAAAACCTATAGTGCCCATCATCAAAGGGCTTCTGAAGGTTCCTAAGAATGAGTCAGGTCCACCTACGTGCCTGATTGTATCAGGTGCCAGGTGGCTGACTGAACCTGCTTCTAACTTTTTTGAACATCAACATAAACTTATTATTCCAGCCATGCTTATGGACACATCCCAATTTCTAACATCTTTATTTCAATGTATGGATAATATGAGAGATGGTATTGTACCAGTCCTCGTAACCATGTATGTGAAGAATTTATTCACCGTGATACCCAACGAACATGGAACCAAAGCAGTTCGTACTTTAACATTGGATAACACTATTGCTACTAGCATGATAGAGCTAATTTTCTCCTTATTAAACATCATCTTCAAAAATAATATTTTTGTTTTTGAGAACTGCTACTATTGGCAGAAATGAGGAGTGACCATGGACATAGTGATGGCATACTGGGAAAATTAATATGTGTTCAATGATATGAATTCCTGGAAAAAAAGACACAATATTCTATAAGTGTTGATGATATTTTTCTGTTGTGGGCCAACAATGAAGACAAAATAAATGCCTTTACTGCATATTTCAAGAACACTACTAATGTTTCAAGCACCAGTATTGATTTCCTGGATGTTTAACTAAATCTCAGTCCTGTGGATTCATATCACTTCACTGAAAGACCATTTCACTGGCACCCATTTCACTGAGACAAATCACCTAAAGTTAATTTCACCTATAACTCATTTCACCTAAAACTCATTTCATTGACAAGTAGTACTCTAAGGCAAGTCAAAGGTATATGTCCTTTTTCCCACTGTAGTGCAATCCTAGTGTTAGTATATATAGTTAGGTGGGGTGGGGGGCACAGACCCCACATGGGGGGGTGGCGGGCATAGACCCCCACCTAGTTGGGTTTTGCCAAATAATGTAAAACAAAACCAGACAACAGAAAACCAAATTAAGTGGGGGCTACACCCCCCACACCCCCCTAACTATATATACTAACACCAGAATCGCACTACAGTGAGGAAAAGAACATATGCCTTTGACTTGCCTTAGAGTACGGCTTGTCAGTGAAATGAACTTTCAGTGAAATGAACTTTAGGTGATTTGGTCTCAGTGAAATGGTCTTTCAGTGAAGTGATACGAATCCCAGTCCCGCACATGGTATTAACAAACGGGTTCATCAGAAAAAATGTTGAAAAACCATACTCTACATAGATCAAGCATGCATCCCAGTATGAATTATAATGGGACAGATGCTTAGGGTTTCAAGACTATGTACTAATGACATATACTATGAGACTGAGATTGAGTCTTTGAAGAATAATTTCATAGAACAAGGTTATACCGAGAGAGAAGTGGAAGAAACTGTTGGCAAGAACAGGGAGCTGAGAAGGTCGAAAGGACGCCCATATTATTCAGCTTGTACCACTGAAGCAACTTCAAAACAGACACACAGAGTCGGTACAAGTGAAAGAGGGATTGCATTTACTTTAATTTAGAGTAATGATGTGAGAGTCATATGTCAAGTCATTAGGATTAACTGGAAAATATTACAGACTGATCCAGACATTAAAAAGATTGTTGGAGACCAGCCAAGATTTTGTTTTAAAAATAAGAAGAATTTAAAGAGAGTTTTGTGTGATAATACTTCCTCCAGAATCCAGAATGAATGTATTGGACATCTGGGAACATATTCTTGCAGGAGATGTAAGGCGTGCAATTACATCAACAGTTCTGGCTTGTTTCAGCATTTGACTACAAAAAGGGTTTATAACTTTGAACTCTATGTGGACTGTATTTCTTACAGTCTAGTTTATTTGGCACTATGTAAACAATGTATTTGTTTCTATATTGGGAAAACTAAGAAAGTATTTAAAGTACATATCCATCATCACTTAAGTGATATACATCTAAAGAAAAAACAAGATACGTTAGCCCAACATGTTATACATAATCCAATACATAAATTTTGCTTCTTCATAATCCAATTTATCACAGATAATTTGAGGGAAGGGATATATCCAATCGCACTGAGTACATGGAAATGCAATGGATAGCTAGGTTACAAGCAGACAAAGACCTTGGACTCAGTGGTATGGTCCCTTAAAAAACAGCATTCAGAAGGTGGAGACTGATGCAATAAAACTTTTCAATTGGTGACACCCTTAAAAAGGCTCCAAAAGAACAGGAAAAATACAGGATCTGAAGAAGGCTGATTAAGCTGAAAGCATTTGTCCATTGTTTTGTTTTGGATTTCTTGGATTTACTTGCAAGTTTTTATTTTGTTATCCTTGGGACTTAAACTTTGAGCTTTTTTTTTAATTAAAGTATTTTATTTTAACAGTTCTGCCTGGTAACAAGACATTTTATCCTAAAATGTAAAACTCCTTGCATTTGCTGCAGACTCTAAAGAAATTGCTGCAAAAATATATTACTAAAATGCAACATGTTTAGATTATATTACATAACCCAGGCAAGTTAATGAATTCTTCATTCTTTAGTATAATGACTAAAGCAAAAACAATTCCAGACAATATAAATGCTGTAGTAGTAGCTTTTGTTCAGCAACATGCAAGTCATACAAAATCAGAAATATTACTGCATATAGCGTACTGTTTTATTTTTATTTTTTGAAGGGGACTTGCAGGATAGCTACATCTCACTTTTGACCAACCTATGTTTCCTCTGTCTGACTAGCAGACAACTCTAAATCACTTAAAAGTTAACACAACAACATGCATTTTGTTTAGCAGATCTTTAACTTCACCTATGAAACGGAGTCTGGCAAGGTACATGGTATGACTTTGAGCAAGCCTCATAACTAAGTTAGGCATTACACACACACACACACACACACACACACACACACACACACACACACACACACACACACACACACACACGCACACACGCACACACGCACACACACGTGCACACACACGCAGACACAAACACATACAGGGGAACATTGTATTAGATCAGGCATGGGCAAACTACGGCCCGGGGGCCACATGCGGCCCGTTAAACGTTTTGATTCGGCCTGCCAAACTTGAAAAAATGTAATAAATTAACCTTGTTAATGTTTTATTTCCCCTGCAATTCTGATGTTTCCTCACTAGATGGCGCACTCTAGATATATTGGCTTTGTTGAGGTGAAGCGTAGGCCTATTACTCCACGTTTGCACTTTACCCTTTGACCCACCGCCCCTCTATGAAGATGAGCGGACCCAAGAAAAGGAAAGTGGACAGAGAATGTCGAGTGTTCAATAAGGAGTGGACAACTAAATATTTTTTCACTGAACACCGATCATCTGCTGTTTGCCTGATATGCCAAGAAACTGTGGCGGTTTTTAAAGAGTATAATATTAGCCATCACTTTGCCACAAAGCACGCTAATTATGCTAGCAAGCTCTCAACAAAAGAACGGGAAGCTGCTGCTGAGAAGGTGGCAGCTAATTTGAAGGCTCAGCAAAGTTTTTTTCACCATCAAACTGCCATTCAAGAGTCAAGTACCAAGGCCAGTTTTATGCTTTCATTCAAAATAGCAAAGGCCAGCAAACCACTGTCTGAGGGCAAGTTTTTAAAAGAATGTATGTTAGAGACAGCAGGTATTTTGTGTCCGGAGACCAAAGACAAATTTGAGAAAATCAGTTTATCACGGCGGGCAGTGACTCGCCGTGTGGAACTAATAGATGAAGATATTACCAGCAGATTAAACAAAAAGGCGAAGTCATTCACTTTTTATTCTTTAGCACTGGATGAAATCAACGATGTCAAAGACACTGCTCAGCTCCTCATTTTTATCCGAGGAATCAACGAAACTTTTGAAATAACGGAGGAGTTTTTGACAATGGAGTCTCTGAAAGGACAAACACGGGGAGAGGACTTGTTTGAACAGGTGTCTGCTGCCATCGAAAACATGAAGCTTCCCTGGAGTAAGCTTGTTAACGTCACCACAGATGGATCTCCGAATTTAATGGGAAAAAATGTTGGCCTGCTGAGGAGAATCCAGAATAAAGTGAAAGATGAAAACCCTGACCAGGATGTCATTTTCCTCCACTGCATCATCCACCAGGAATCTCTATGTAAATCAGTGTTACAGCTGAATCATGCTGTGAATCCTGTGGTGAAACTCGTCAACTTCATACGCGCACGGGGACTTCAGCACCGTCAGTTCATTGCGTTCTTGGAGGAAACTGATGCGGATCACCAGGACCTGCTTTACCACTCCCGTGTCCGCTGGTTGAGTTTGGGCAAAGTGTTTCAACGAGTGTGGGAGCTCAAAGAGGAGATTGGTGTGTTTTTGGAGCAGCAGGGGAAGACTGATGAATTTCCTGAGCTGAGCAACAAGAGCTGGATGCGTGACTTTGCGTTTGCTATGGATGTATTTTCACACTTGAATGAGCTCAACGTGAAACTGCAGGGGAAGGAGCAGTTTGTGCATGACATGTACACAAATGTGAAAGCCTTCAAATCCAAGCTGGCTTTATTTTCCAGGCAGATTTTGAACAAGTCATTCACTCATTTTCCTAGACTAGCCACGCTGAAAGAGGCCGGAGCAAAAGTAAAGAAATACAGTGAGTCACTGGATGCACTGCACGGAGAATTCTGCCGTCGGTTTTTGGATTTCGACAAAATTGACAAGTCACTTCAATTGGTGGCCTTTCCTCTGTCACAAGACCCCGAAACAGCTCCAGAGGAGCTTCAGCTCGAACTGATCGACCTTCAGTCCCACCCTGCCTTAAAAGAGAAGTTCAGCTCTCTGAAACTAAATGACTTCTATGCTTCACTCAATGATGCCGCGTTTCCAAATCTAAGGTGAAAAGCGCAGATGATGTTGACTTTGTTCGGCTCTACCTTCGTGTGTGAACAGACCTTCAGCGTCATGAACATCAACAAAGCCAGCCACAGATCCAAGTTAACAGACCTACACCTCAGATCCATCCTGAGAATCGCCACAACAAAACTAACTCCAGACTTTGATGCGCTGGCTAAAAAAGGAGACCAACAACACTGCTCCCATTAAAATGTGTGTGTCTCCGTGATACGCACGTTGTTAAAATAAACAGTGCACGCAGATCAAATATAACGCTTCACAGACTGACTTGCTGCAACTGTTTCGTCCTTGCACTGGTCGTTTTTGACTTTTGGCACCGGGGAAACAAATTGAATAAAAGGAACAGGACAAGTACATCTGCATCTCCTACCGTTTTTGAAAAAAAAGACAGTCAGGAGGAGAGTGATGGTGATATCCTGAAGGATAACAGAATTTCAGTGCTTTAAAATAAAATGGTCATTTATTTGATTTTCAGTGTTTAAAGACTCATTTCGAAGTCAGAGATTTTATTGTAATGCTTTTCTTCATTTTCATTGGAAATTAAAGCACATGTTTTCTCCATATCCCAAGATGTGTATTTTTCCCCCAATGAGGTGATGTTTTCAAAGCATGCCATCTATCTGCTCCTGTTCCGGCCCCTTTGTCAAATGTTAGAACTCAATGTGGCCCACAAATCAAAAAGTTTGCCCACCCCTGTATTAGATAGTCATGTTTGGCTTAGGGAATTTATTTTCAGTATGATTCTTTACAATACTCATGGGAAAGGAGTCAGAAAGTGTTAATGTGATGCAGATGCCTTAACTTGGAAGGCGTCCTCATCACACTGCCTTTTCCATTTCGGAGACCACTCTCAAGCTACTTCTTGTTTTCCTTGGCAATAGCTGTAGGGGACAGAGAGTGACCTCACTGATGAAGTCACATGTTAATGTGTCAGCCCACAGGAACAGCTAAAGCTAATTAGCCATGTGGTCTCCCTGGAAATGTCTGTGGCTCCAGAGTAACACAGCAAGTTAATTACCTTCATTTCTTTTGCACTGAGAAAAAAAAACTGTACCCTGTTTTTTGATGGTGTTTGCCCAGTTATCTTGGTAGGATTGCCCATACCTCATAAAGCAACTACAGGGGATCATGTTGGAACTGGAGTATGTGTATTAGTCTTTGAGTCTGTGTCTGTACGTAGACATACAAGCGCATATCTGTAGGGGCATAAATGCAGCTGAATGGAAGAGTGTTTGTGTGTGTTTGGGTGAGTGATACAGTGTGTGTATGAGTTTGTGTGTGTGTGTGTGTGTGTGTGTGTGTGTGTGTGTGTGTGTGTGTGTGTGTGTGTGTGTGTGTGTGTGCGCGCGCGCGCATGCGTGTGTGTGTGTATTTTGGTGAGTTATACGGTGTGTGTGTTTGTGTGCGTTTGTGTGTGTTTTGGTGAGTGATACGGTGTGTGTGTGTGTGTGTGTGTGTGTGTGTGTGTGTGTGTGTGTGTGTGTGTGTGTGTGTGTGTGCACGTGTGTGTGTGTGTGTGTGTGTGTGTGTGTGTGTGTGTGTGTGTGTTTACTCTCCTCTACTGTTCTCAACTTTTCACTAACCTGCACGTCTGATTTACATCTACTTGATTCCTAATATAACAAAATAGCAAAATTTGCTGCTAATATACCCAGCAGGACCTATTATTGCCTTACTCTTCAAAAACTACACTGGCTTAAATTTCCCAATCTGTTATCACTCAGTCAGCTCACTACTGCCCACTCCATTATCCACAAGCCTGAAAACTGCCCTGCACTCTCCAACCTAGTGCAACTAAATACCAACTTCCTTAGATCATCTGATAGTCTTATATTTAAGATAAATAAGTTCCATGATTACTTTGGTGACTCTCTCTTCTCCTTCACAGTAGCCAAACAGTGGAACCTATTACCCCAGAATATCCTAAAAAACACAGATAGTCATAGCTTCAAACAACTCCTAAAGGAATACCTTACTCAACATCGGCTATGCTCCCATAATACTCCTGGCTAGTTTCTCATGCCATTAATTAAATGTTTCTTTCCTGCAATCTTCTCCTTGTCTTACTTCTACCAAATGAAAATACCACAATGGATTATTTTAATTATATATCTAAGGAATTTCATATTACTGTCCGTAGTAAGGCTTATGTAATGTTTTTCTGTTTTACATTCCTTTTTTGTAAATTGTGATTGTTGACACCTGATAAACTTTTTTGTATATTGTTTGTAAATCTTTTTTAAAAAATATTTTTGTAATCTTTTTTGTACTATTGTTATGGAGATTTTCTTCCTGTGTCTCCACTGAAAATGGGCTACTTGCCCAGCTGGAGTCTACACACTTAACAAATGTAAAATAAATAAATAAATACATTTATTCTCAGAGTTTTAATTCTACTGCATTGATTTTATACTTACCTGGGACAATTGAGTCAGTCCTTATATCATAGAGCATGCCTAACTGGAAGGGGCGTCCAAGGGCTGGCATCTGAATAATTTCGCTTGATTGATCTGACATCTTCCTCGTTCTTAGAATTTACCTGTAGTGCACATATCTTATTAATGCATACATATATTTTATTAATAAAATCTTGACAATTTCTTGTTTCTGAAAGAAAAAAAACATTGAAAAAGTGTTTACCATTAAAATTATTTAAGCAGCCAAATGTTTGCAATCAAGAAACATGTATTTCATCCTGTAGATGTATGGAAAGATACAAAATAAAATGTTTAAACAAAATTAATTAAAATCAAATGTACATCGTTAAAAATAACATTTTAATGTGTTCATCAACACTAATTTGCTATGACAATAAGATGCACCAGGATGTGTGCTTATAGTAATGATCTGCTATAATAAGGAATTAAAAACATATACCTAAAGACATAGACAGGGATTTAAAAATGCATAAGGAAATCAGCATAATTTGTTTGAAACCAGCTGAATGATTATGAAGAAACATATGATTCATTAGCAGATATAGTATGCTGAAAATCAATCTTAAGTATGATAAGGAAGACTAGAGAAACAAGCTTCCCTACACATCCCCAAGTCCCAGCTTCAGAAGGACTCAATTCACCAAGTTCAGCTCACAAATTTACATTTAACATCCTCCGTTTTCTGAAGGAAAACATTGCCAGCATGTGGTTTTCAAGTATGAAACAGCAGTGATTCCTTTGCTTTAGGGGATTTATTCATTCTTTGTGTTTCTTTGACAATGGATATGGTACAGAAGTCTTGGCGGGAGGGAGTTGTAGGACCCCCCCCCCATATGAGAGTGCATGGGATAACTTGCTCTAAGCAAAAAGTACTTGTTTTAATTTTATTAGGTGGGTTAAATTCTGTCCAGTTTTATCCTTCTGAAATTAAACATTAGTGATTCATATGGAAAGCACTGTAATATAACTGATAGCAAGGGTTTAATGACTAGATATTAGTTACCAGCATTCTGTGTTGGATTGTGCCTAACCTGATATGACAGACTCAGTCGCAAGGCTCAGGACATGACACATAGAATAAAAGCAAATCACATTCAGGTCAAGAACCACTGAATACATAAGTGTCTGTATGTCACAATAATTTAAAAAAAACATACCCCGGGATTCACAAAACAAAATATTTCATGCAGAAACAGTGTAGCCACTCCTGCACAGAAGATGGCTTCTGAGCGATCCAGAAATATCAGTTCCTGACGTGCACAAGCCTGTCTACACTGTTCCTGCACGGAGATCTGTGCAGAATGCTAATGACCTCATTTGCAGGTGAAAACCATGCAAATGAGGTAAAATTGCGATTCTGCAAGCAGGCAGGTCTCCGTGCAGGAACAGTGTTAGTTGCAGAAATGTATTCGGCTAGTAGCTGAATACGTTTCTGCAAATAACAAAATGGAGGTCTGACAGCTTGTAAAAGAACATGTATTTAGTATATTGGGCATACCAATGGCTAAACATACAGCCATTGGCATTGCCAATTGATTAATTATTATAAAAATAAGTTTTTTTTTTTTTTTATGGCCAGTTTCGGCCATTTAAGCGCAATGTAGTGCCACGCAAATGGGAGGGGTACACAAAATAAATAAATAAATAACTAAGAGGATTCTAAAGAAAACCTGCAGTTGCCCATTATAGTGAATGGGATGCAGAATGTAAACAACAGGAGGGAACACTGGTCGCTAACGGGAAAGGCTGTGCTGTAGTGCAGTAACTATGGGCTAAGGCAGTGGAATATGCAAATGAGGATAATGTACTTGAATCACAGATTTCTTCTAAGTGCCACACTGCAACTAACTGTGTAGGTGTTATAGCATAATCATGTAAGAACAGGGAGCATCAGACATGAAAGAGGGGTGCCATGGTTCCTGTAAGAATTGAACCAAAAAACGAACCGGCACAAAGGGGAAAAATGCTTAAATATTTTTCATTTGTGGCAAAGACCAATCCATATGATCCATATATTGCAAACCGGTTTCGGCTATGTTTAGCCTTCTTCAGTGCAAAAAAAAAAAAATAGAATGTTAGCAGCACATCCTGGTAATTGCTTTTATATCAAGTCATTTAAAGGTGTATATACACCAAAAAACCTTTATTCACTTGTTGGGAATTCATTAGTTAGACTATAAACTTGTCTTGATCTAAAAGGACTACAATCAATCTTAACAAATATACAGATGCATGAAATAAGAAGCTGACAAAAACTACTCCATTTCATTTAAGCCAGGTTTGAAAAGAGCCCCTAACCTGGTATTCCATGAGGATTCCATATTATTTAATCTGTCATGCCAGCCTGCTTAAAATTGATCAATAATAATAAATTTGAACTGCGCAGTTTGGTGAGTTATGGTATGTTTGCATAAAGTGTTAGAAATTTTGTGGTTTCTAATGGCGCTGAGATGATCACTTATCCTGTGTCTCAGTGGTCTAGATGTTTGGCCCACATAGAAGGAGGAACATGTACAGGTGACCAGATAAATCACCCAATCCGTGCTGCAGTTACCAAAAATTCTTATCTGGTATACCTTAGAGGTATTACTACTAGAAAATTCTTTGGTCTTAAAAATATGCCTACAAGCACTACAGTGATTACAAGGAAACATCCTATCAAAGGGTCACCAAATAGAGTTGTCTGAATTGATGTAGATGGCTTGTATCTTTTGTAGTGTGTAAAGTGAGACTGAATCGTTCTGCCCCTGCGGTATGAAAAAGCACATCTGTCAGGTAATATTTCATTCAAATGTTCATGAGCCTTCAAAATATCCCAATGGTTGTTAATAATATCTCTGAACAAGGGTGTATTGCTACCAAATGTAGTGACAAACCTGATAGGCTGAGATGTAATTGGTTTATCTTCATCTTGTGAGTGTTTGTATTGTAGTAATGTAGATCGGGGTACATCTTTAATCTGATTAATAGTTTGAGTAATGCAATATTTCTGATATCCTCTGCTTATGAGCCTGCTAGACAGGTCCTGTTCACATTCTGAATGGTATTCTTGGGATGAACATATAGATTTCATCCATAAAAATTGGGATTTATGGATGTTGTTAATAATGTGGCAGGGATGATAGCTAGATGCATGTAAGAGTATGTTGTATTGTGGAAATTTCCTATGTACCCTGGTGGCCAATGTATGGTCAGCCTGAAGAGAAACTATCACATCCAAGAATACAATTTCTTGGTATTGTATGTTTAAAGTAAACTGAATATCCCATGGATTGTTATTCAAATATTTTACAAAATCTTGTGCTCGTATACTGTCACCCTGCCACACCATCCAACAATCATCCAAGTATCTTCTCCAGATATCTAAATGTTCCATGTAGTGATTGTTGTAAGAATCATATATGAATTGTTGTTCAAAGAATCCCATAAATAAGTCTGCATATATGGGAGCAAAGGATGCTCCCATAGCAGTCCCTCTAACCTGCCAATATGCCTGTCCCTCAAAATAGAAAATGTTCTTAGTTAACACATATTCTGTTAGTCTGATGAGAAAATTGTTAAAACCCATAGTGTACAATTGGGATCTATCTAACAAATATGAAATGGCTGATATGCCTGTATCATGTGGGATGCTGGTATAAAGGGAAGAGACATCCAATGTGCATAGCCACCAATCTGATTCCAGTTGCATATCCTGAATTATATTTAAAAAATATGTAGTATCTTGTAACCTTGATCACACCATAGGTAATAGAGGTTTGAGGTAGTATGTGAGAAAAGCCGATAGGGGTTCCATAAGGGAACCTCTCCCAGAGACAATTGGCCTACCGGGGGGATTTGTAGGATGTTTATGGATCTTAGGAAGCAAGTATAGATATTGAGCAATAGGTTCAAACACTTTCAGTTGTTTTCATGTTTGTTTATCAATGATCCCCTCCTGTGTGACTAAACCCAAAAAAGAGTAAATATGTGTTTTGAAGTTAGGTGTTGGATCAAGGACCATCTTGATATAGAACCGGGCATCAGACAATTGTTTGTGGGCTTCAGCTTGGTACAGAGACCAATCCATAATTACAACACCTCCTCCCTTGTCAGCTGCTGTGATCACTATATCATGATTGGAACGAAGTTCCTGTAGTGCTTGTTGTTCCTCCAAGGTTAAATTGTGTCTAACAGGTTGGTAACCTACAGAAAAGTGTATATCTTTGATGACACATTCTTTGAATATAGCTACATGCTTATCCATTGGTGGTTGAAAATCAGATTTACCAAATTTGAAACCAGTGGATCTTTGAGAATTGTCACTATCTGAAAAGATGAAAAGAATATTTTGAGGTTAATCAATCTACAAAAGTTATTTATTTCATTGACAAATGTGTGTTCAGGAACAAATGAAGTCGGTACAAAATTTAGACCCTTGTTTAACAATTTATTGTGAACAGATGACAATTCAAAAGAGGATATATTGTGCACATTATTTACTGACTCACAATTTTCTGTAGTAGCAGTTGTAAACTCCGTGTGCCTATTTTTGTGTTTTCTACCACTTCTGCGTGTCCTGGGTCTAAAGGGTCTGATGGTTTCCTCTTAGCCATTGGGGACGCCTGGTTGGAAGGGCAATCATAGTCTGTGGCAGAAGATGTCTCATCTTCCGAAGTGCCACTTGTAGTTTGATTATTCTTTCTTAAAATAGACCTAGGTCTTTTCCTCCTACTGCTAGTTTTAATGTTAGAATCAAAAAATCTAACACTTGTCTGTGTGACAAATGGTTTCCCCTTTTCGTAATCAGTAATATCCCGCTGAAGCTTATACGTTTTTTTTTTGATTAGTTGCTGTTCAAGTATTGCTAAATCTTTAGCCAAATTTGTTAAATGGTTGTTATAAAAATCCTCTGACTCAAAAATTTGAGCCTTAAGACAGTTGTTGTGAATCTCAACAATCTGTGATTCAATTATGCGCTCGTAATAAAAGATCAAAGTATTAACAAATAGCATAGAAGCTTGATGTTGGGCATCTGCCCAATCTTTAGAAAGTTGGGGATCAATCAAACCCACTAGGGGTTGAATGCGAATCCTTAGCCCCTGGGGTGTGATATTTTTCAATTTGTATGCCTTAAATAGCTTCAAATGCCAGATATTGGCTCTTAGCGTTTTCATATTTCTGGTTATCTTTTGAAACAATATGCCACAACAATATTTGGCATCTCCCTTATTGATATTAGAATCACTTGGGCCAACTAAATTAAGGCCAAAGGCTTCTAGATTATCTTTATCTGCCGATAACCCTTGTAAGATGCCTTTTAAATCCATAGCGCTTTTCATTTCTGCAAGGCATTCTAGCACAAAATGGACCAAAAATTATGTGTATGTATACGTGTGTACCAGGTGTTATTGATATATACCACTTGCCAACTAAATTGGAAGTTAACTATACATTAAAGACCAAAACACATGTGTATGCCAGGATATAACCTGTTCAGTCTTAAAAAGTTTTTGAAATGTAGCAAAAAGGCCCACCTATCTATAATAATATTCAAGACCAGAATTGGAAAAAAAGCTTATAAGGACTTTCTTTAGCAGCAATTGTATTGTAAGTAGTCGACCTTCGTCTCTACTACTATACTATAGATGAATTTCCTGCATATATTAATTTGTAACTTGGTATATGGCTATTGGCAGACCTTCGTCTCAACCAACCTTATTAGGAAATCAAAAATACTGACCAACCTACGTCTCAGCCAGTGTATTATAAAACAAATATAAAGAGACCAGTCTGATTAGAAGAGCAAACTTGTCCAATGTTGGTGTACATCAAGTATGCCAATCCTGGTGGTATCCAAATGAATGGATAAATGTAGCTGAAGTATAAACAGAAAATTTTTTTAAAACAACGATAAGTGGGCCCTATTACACACAATAGGGTCTAAATATAGATAATCTGAAAAAGCGGACACAGTTAGAGCAGATACAGTCTGCAAACGAAAGTCCCAATCGACAGGACTTCCCACTTAGCACAAATTTAAGGTTTTCAGAGAGAGCTTTCAAGTATCCAAACAGCTCTTAATTTCAAACAAAATAGATGATACCAACAGTTAACAGTCTCTGCTCCACCGAACTATAACTTGTATTCAATTCGATTTTTTCATTCAAAGAAAAAGAAAAACAAGCGTCTAGTGGATTGGTAGAACACAGTTTTATTTCCAACATGGCTAGCTCTTTCAACCTCAGTCTTCCTCAGGCCAATATATTTCTGTGTGCTGATGAGGTGTATTAGAGAAGCGAATTTTATTAATCGGAAGTTAAAAGACAGGATAAGGGAACATCAGTACAAAATTAGAACAACATCTACATGTAATGCACTATCTAAGCACATTATTGGAACCTCCTCAGATCATAATTTTAGGTTCCAAGTTAGTGACATCAACCCACCCACTATCAGACGAGGGGATATTTCAAATCAAACCGAGCAGAAAGAGGCTAAATGGATAATCAGATTCAGGGAAGATCGAGACCCAGGATTAAATGATAGGGTGTCCATTAAGCCCATTTTGAAAGCCAGGAGGCTGTGAAGTAAAATTCGCTTCTCTAATACACCTCATACTCTCCCATCTTTAGAGTCATTACTATACTATGCAGAAATCTTTAGATGCTAGGTAATGCAATATTAACACTCACTTTTATACATGTCCATAACCAAAAATTTTTTACTAGGTTCATCTTTCTTTTTTTGTTAAGATATAAAAAACTTAGGGTTAGTGGGGTCCAGTATAGGTAGTGAATAGCAGCCACAAAGAGTGTAAACGGCTGGACTTTAGATTTATTGTAATATTATTATTTAAGTAAGTTGTGCAGTGTTTATAATCAGCACACAGAAATATAATGCAAATTATTCATAAACTCATTAGACAATGCATCTATGGCTGCTTTAAATAGTCGCGGAAGATACATGTAAATGAGTTATAGAATGATCCAGGAGAACCAGGCCATTTATGCAAACACATATTGAAGACATTTACTATGTCCTATATATGTTTCAACATTTTTATTTGATTCAGTGGTTGTGCCTATGTATGCGCAAATTTAAGTAGCGCACTAATATGAAAGATGACGTAAAAATGCATTGTTTACGTAATTGTAAGGTCTGGATATAAAGCTCATTAATGACCATAAGAAAGTTTCGAAAATATTTATTAAGTTTCACATACTTCTTAATATGTTTATTGTTCAAGGTCTGGATATAAAGCTTATTGAGGACCATATGAAAGTATCGAAAACACTTATCATGCTACATATATTTTTTAATATGTTTATTTGCCTTAGTCGTTTTGTTTACATATGCGCAAACTTAAGTAGCGCATAAATATGGAAGATGTTTGGATAACCTATTGCCCACGCAATTGTCAGTTTTGATATAAAGCTCACTAATGACTATAAGAAAGGACATTGCATATATCTTTTAAACTTTTAAATAATAAGGTTTTATCCTAAGTATGTGTTTTGAATAGTTGTTTTATGTGAGGTCAAACATAGGTTAATGAAAGGCTACAATCGCCACTGCATTAGGAAAGAAAAATGCAATATGAAGTACCATTTATAGAGCCACGCCTTATAGCAGGGCATGTAAGCCTATTCAAAAATAAGAAGTCATATGTTTAGAATTTTTAAGGTTAGGATTGTGGATTAGCAACAATAAACTTTTATACATTGTATTGAAATTGCTGATAAAATGATTATCCTAAGCGACGACGCATACGTCGCCAACAATACATTTAAAATATAGATGCATTTAATTGTTTTATTAAGTTGCTATGGTATATACCCCATTGGATTACCTGTGAAATGTTTTAGTAAATGGTATAGGCAAAATTAATGTTTATCGTACGTGAATAAATGAGAAGTGTAACAGTATTTGATATTTATATTATTTAAGTGCAAGGTACTAATTGAATGAATTCTTTAAGAGGATGTGACATCATAATTATTTTTAGTTTTTACTATAAAATGTATGTATGTTTAGAGTTAATTGTATTGGCCTGAGGAAGACTGAGGTTGAAAGTGCTAGCCGTGTTGGAAATAAAACTGTGTTCTACCAATCCACCAGACGCTTGTTTTTCTTTTTCTTTGAATGAAAAAATCGAATTGAATACAAGTTATAGTTCGGTGGAGCAGAGACTGTTAACTGTTGGTATCATCTATTTTGTTTGAAACTAAGAGCTGTTTGGATACTTGAAAGCTCTCTCTGAAAACCTTAAATTTGTGCTAAGTGGGAAGTCCTGTCGATTGGGACTTTTGTTTGCAGACTGTATCTGCCCTAACTGTGTCCGCTTTTTTAGATTATCGTGTGACTATTTAGTTATAGGGCACAGTGGTGTGTATACAGGACAATACTTTGCTGCTATATATAAATATAGATAATGTTGAACATATATATTAATTCAAACAGGCTAAAGGCATGCATATGGTATTTGGTCGAAAATTATCAAATAACTTAATAAATGTGCACATATATAAATTGCATATACGAGTGGTCAAGATTGTGTCAGAAATCTTGCATAAAATGAACCCACTGGTTTGAAATATTTTTTATAATTCAAATAGAGGCATATAGATATATATAAATATAAATAGCTGGCCCAAGTGTACCCTTACGAAAATTGCAAAAGTGGAAAAAGTGGAAGAAGCCTTGGTTAGATATAATCTGCTGTTAGAAACTGGGACAAAGATCCCTTATAAGAAAAGAAAAGAACAGCGTAAACTTTCAGTGGAACAAACCAGAACTGGTTATATGAAATTAAATGGTATAGCCTTATGCTTCATATTATATTATGCAGTCCAGAAAATGTGTATGCCAATATTTCTGTAAATCTAATAAATCACATAAGCCTGCTTGTCCAAATCGTAGCACACAGCTATGTTGATATATCAGAATTGCATAACATGTAGAAAAATGATGTGGAAAAATCTGATGCTAATAAGAATCAAACCCTAAATAAACGGTTAAGCAACAGTCACAAAAGACCATATATCCACGCCGTAGAGATAGCAATAATTCCACAAGGGTGAACCGTAAGTCCAAACAAAATTAAAGTTCCTAGTTCAATTCGACCTTATAGATGGTGCCCAAAAACTGTAAACCATGTTTGACTACTTCCGAAACATCAAATAGTTAGTTTATGGAGGAAAAAGTATATATTAAGGATCCCCGAAGTGGCGCTTTTTATAAACAAGCCACCATTATATGTTATTCATAATTGCTATTATATATTAACCATGAAAATATTTATGAGGGCCTCAAATGTTAACCATCCATCAACAGTACCTGTTGGACCACTATATTGTAAATGGTTGCTTTCAATTTCCTCGCTCACATTAGGCACATTGATGAGATGTTATATCCCAATGCCACAAGTTGAAAATGGCGTTCTCGAAGGTAGGCCTGGTGAAATCAAACTGAAAGTGGGCACACTGGAGCTCCGTGCAAACATGAGGTGTGGAGCTAAGCTTAGCTCAGCAGGGGGCATGTCACAGGCTGCTAAGTGATAGGAAGCTGAAATCAAGAAACTTGAACCGTGTTTGTGGTCAGAGGAGGGTCAAATCTTGCTTAGCATTGTTTACAATAGTTACACGAGTTTGTGCGGAGTGCCACGGGGCTTAAAATGGGAGGAATATGAAAAAAAATAAAGGAAATAGCAGAACAAAAGGAAACAACACCTCAATTATGTAGATGGCAGGTAGAATATATCACAGACAGCAGTCACAGGATACCAGTATAAACTATTGCAAACACCCTACAGTCAGGTTTTTCCCACAAACTTAGCACCATAGGTGAACACTGCTGGGAATTTTAACTCACAAAAATGTTAGGGGCTGCAATTGCTCTGCTATACCAGTATGCGGAAGAGGATGAGGGCAGTGAGGAGGATAATGCTGACAACCACCACAGGCCATGGAGGAGGAGGAGAGTGTTCAGACCCAGGGTAACCTACTAGGGGCTACGTGAGCTGTAAATAGTAGAGTGGACAGGGATATACTACAGCAAATCATCGAGCTGTGCCAGCCTTACCTCAGATCAAGAGCCAGCATAGGGGAACACATTCCACTTGGCACCAAGGTATGTGTAGCCTTAAGAATACTAGCTACAGGCACTTTCCAGTGGCCTACTGGGGACATCATGGGGGGGGGGGTCTCATAGGCATCTGAATCCAGGATACTCCACCAGTTCCTGGATGCCATGCTACTACATGCCGGTGAGCACATTTATTTCTCTCATACTCCTGAGGAGAGGGTCAGCAATATGCATCTCTTCCACCATTTAGCAGACTACCCAGAGGTACTGGGTGCCATAGACTGCATGCACATCCATATAAAAGCACCACCTGGTGACCAGGGTAGGGTCTATGTAAACTGCAAGGGCTATCTCTCCTTCAACTGCCTGGCCATGTGCGATGCCCAGGGCATAATCATGAATGTGTGTGCTGGCAGCCCTGGTAGTTATCACGACTCCCACATCTGGTATGCCTCATAGCTGTACGAGGCACTTGCCAGGGGTGACATCCCATATGGCCATTCATGAGGGATGCTGGCTATGCACTGGAACTGTGGATGATGACACCCTTCAGAAGTGCATGCACAAACACTGAAGAATGCCAAAATGAGGCACACATACAAACCAAGGTCATTATAGAGCATGTGTTTGGAATGCTCAAGTCACAGTTCTGCTGCCTTGACATATCTGGTGGCGCCCTGCAGTATGTCCCATCTACGTGTGCCCACATGTTCATTGTAAGTGCCATGCTTCACAATATCATTATGCGGAAATAGCTGCGGCAGCATCAGCATGGGGAAGGGCCACACAGCCCCCCACCATTGCCAAGGTCCGCACAGGCACAGAGGGACTCAGAGGAGGAACCCCCTGAGCCTGCTCTTGTAGGCACAAGAAGGCATGCCCAGTAAGTCCAGACCTTGGCAAAGAGGCAACGCATAGCACACACACTGACACTGTAAGGGCCCAGGGACTGACACCTCTCAGACTCGCACACACAGTAAAATGGATGCCACACACACGACACAACCTGTTACCCACCTTGTATAGGCTGTGTATTGTGTGCATCCAACATATGCAGCCCTCAAGCACTGTCCTCATCTCTGCTGCATGCACAAGGTGAGTGTGTTTTCTTAACAATAACTAAATGGATTACAATGTCTTGGTACCATACCTATGGTATTGCAGCATGCATGCAAGTGACTGGGGTGGGCTACTGGGATAGCAGCATACAAGTGGCAACTATATAGGACACCAAGAACTGTTTGTTCAAGACTGGCTTCCCCACACTATGCAGTAGTACACAAGGCAAGAAATGCCACTGCAGTATATTTGGGGAAGGCCAGGTAACTGGGGGGGGGGTCATAGGTCACAGGCATGGGTGGCACTGTGGGTGTCCCATACTCAACCCTCACAGACTCACCCAGCAAGTCAGCTGTAGAAAACCATAAGAAATGTCTGGCACAGGGCCACAAATGGCAACAATGATGACACACACCCCTACAAACTTATGCAGTGACAGCACAGCAGGTTCTGCAGTCATAATAAGGCTCTGAAGGGCAAGAAGTCTGAAACCCATTTGTAATACACACCCATACAGGCTTATACAGTGATAGCACAGCAGGTTCTGCAGTCACAGTAAGGCTCTGAAGGGCAAGAAGTCTGAAAGCCATTTATAATACACACCCATACAGACTTATACAGTGATAGCACAGCAGGTTCTGCAATCACAGTAAGGCTCTGAAGGGCAAAAAGTCTGAAACCCATTTATAATACACACCCATACAGACTTATACAGTGATAGCACAGCAGGTTCTGCAGTCGCAGTAAGGCTCTGAAGGGCAAGAAGTCTGAACACCATTTATAATACACACCCATACAGACTTATACAGTGATAGTACAGCAGGTTCTGCAATCACAGTAAGACTCTGAAGGGCAAGAAGTCTGAAACCCATTTATAATACACACCCATACAGACTTATACAATGATAGCACAGCAGGTTCTTCAGTCACAGTAAGGCTCTGAAGGGCAAGAAGTCTGAAACCCATTTATAATACACACACATACAGACTTATACAGTGATAGCACAGCAGGTTCTGCAATCACAGTAAGGCTCTGAAGGGCAAGAAGTCTGAAACCCATTTATAATACACACCCATACAGACTTATACAGTGATAGCACAGCAGGTTCTGCAGTCACAGTAAGGCTCTGAAGGTCAAGAAGTCTGACACTCGTTAATAATACACGCCCATGCAGACTTATACACAGTGATAGCACAGCAGGTTCTGCAATCACAGTAAGGCTCTGAAGGGCAAGAAGTCTGAAACCCGTTTATAATACACACCCATACAGACTTATACAATGATAGCACAGCAGGTTCTGCAGTTGCAGTAAGGCTCTGAAGGGCAAGAAGTCTGAAACCCATTTATAATACACACCCATACAGACTTATAAAGTGATAGCACAGCAGGTTCTTCAGTCACAGTAAGGCACTGAAGGGCAAGAAGTCTGAAACCAATTTATAATAGACACCCATACAGACTTATACAGTGATAGCACAGCAGGTTCTGCAATCACAGTAAGGCTCTGAAGGGCAAGAAGTCTGAAACCCATTTATAATACACACCCATACAGACTTATACGGTGATAGCACAGCAGGTTCTGCAGTCACAGTAAGGCTCTGAAGGGCAAGAAGTCTGAAACTCATTAATAATACATGCCCATACAGACTTATACAGTGATAGCACAGCAGGTTCTGCAGTCACAGTAAGGCTCTGAAGGGCAAGAAGTCTGAAACCCATTTATAATACATGCCCATGCAGACGTATACAGTGATAGCATAGCAGGTTCTGCAGTCACAGTAAGGCTCTCTGAAGGGCAAGAAGTTTGAAACCCATTTATAATACACACCCATACAGACTTATACAGTGATAGCACTGCAGGTTCTGCAGTCACAGTAAGGTTCTGAAGGGCAAGAAGTCTGAAACTCACATGTATGCGAACACAGTCTAACCTCATTCTCTGTACTAATATGCCTGTAGTGTACAAGACAGGGCATGATATTATGGGAAATGGCAACAAAATGTTAAGCAAATAGCACAGTCTCTGCAAATGTGTACAGTTGAGAGGTCCCCCACACGCACTCCCATAGAAAAGCAGTAACATGTTTATCTGCAGGGAAATAACAGTACAGCACACATTGCTAGGGCTGTCACAATCAACATGATAACCTGTGCCATGACAAGACAATTGCCTGAATACCCCTACTGATGTGCTGCCTGTAGATGTGCATGGGGAAAACACACTAAAGTCCTCTGATCCCTCTGTGTCCCTTTTGGACAAGGGCTCTGTGTGCTGACATATTGTAACATGGCCTACACTCCCATCTATGTGGGTGATAAGGGCCTCAGAGCTCATACCCTACTAATGTCACAACAACCTATCAACCCACACACAACTGCGTGTCAGGGGTTCTTCAGATTACTCTTCACTACTCTGCCACTGATACTGTAAATTACACTGCTATCTGGCTTATACTACATATACGATGGATATTTCTGCACAATAGACTACACTCAGTACCCACACACACATACCCCCAAACCTGTGACAGCAACACATCTGGACAAGATCATAAGAGAAAGTGGGACAAAGGCAACATGATAGGCATGTGTAGTGAATACTGCCCTACATACTGAGGAATCTGGTAGGGCAAGGTGTTTTGCATTCTCATGACTTCTCCGCAGGTGAGGAACTTTGATACAGTAATGTCTGTCATGCGGTTGTAACATCAGTCTTCAAGTATATGCAACTAACTTTTCCATAATAACACAAGTCTATGTAGACTGCATGAAACTGCTGGACAAGCTCCTGGACCATCTAACAAGAAATATAATGTTCAGAGGTATGCCTACACCAGGATATTACCTGTCAGGTAGGAAGAATAGCACACAAGCAGGGGATCCCTAGCCAGTACAGTACCATGTTGCTGGACTGTTTATAAAGCTTCAGCAGTCAAGTGGCCATAACCACACCTGTAAACTGGCCTTATTAGGCAAGAATGTGTATAGCTGGGCTCATAACATTGTTCTGTGCATAATACATCTTGCATTCCTCTGGTAAAGTACTGTGATGATCTGAGGATGTCTGTCAGAAGGGAATGACAGAATACATTGCAGAGTCACACCTCACATAGATCAGAAAACATGTACACTAAAACAAAGCCAGTAAATGTAGGGCAGTTCTGTTTACCTTTGGGAGGTATGGTTGTAGCACACAAAACCCCAAACTGGACTACAAGTATCTGTGGAATGGAGTCCAACACGCACTATGGAGGGTCATACTAGGCATGCTCCTACCCTTATAGAATCATAGCTCATGTGTACAGTCACTATGGAGGGTTATACTGGGCATGCTCCTGCACTTAGGGAATCACAGCCCATGTGAAAACAAAGATCAGCTTCCGCAACTGTATTGTGCCTATATGTCAGTACACACAGACAGCTATGTACAGCTGACCTGTCTCTCCCAACCCCTGTCACACAGCCATACTGCCAGATACCTGTAGGTGGCCCATATTTCATAGGTCTGCAACTGGTGAGTGTAATACACATGCATATGTGAGGGCAACATATACACATATATCACTCATACAGTGGCAGAGACAGGTGGAGGGAGAGAGAAAGTAAAACAGTGAAAGGGAGAGGGGGATACACACAGGCAGAGAGTCACAGACAGATACAGACACACTGAAAGGCATAGAGTGTTGTCCTGCTGCAGACAATTGCACACCTTGTGTTACTACTGCCATATCCCACTATGAAGGTGAGCCCCATTGCCTAAGCAATGCACACCTTGTGTTACTTCTGCCATATCCCACTTTGAAGGTGAGCTCCATTGCCTAAGCAATCTGACATCACCTACTGTTGAGTGTGTTTGCAGATGACAGTATCTTGAAACCTTGGCCAACAGAACAACACTGGCCATTGCCAAACTTTAGAGTGCCTACTGATGACACTCACCTTAGAAGTTACTATACACATGCCATACAGCTTACTGGGTTACTGAGGGACTGAATTAACTTCTAAGGTGAGTGCCTGTGATACAGATATGTATGTGTGTGTGTATGTATGCACACAGTCACGCCATGTGGCTGCCCTACACAGGGGTATGTTGGCTAGCTGTGGACTGTACATGGCAGGGTGTCCAGTTCAGTGTATCCGGCCATGGACATGTGAACTGGTCCTGCCAGGGGTCTCACTGCCACCAACAGGCCAAAGGCCAGATGCAGCACTGCTTCCTGATGGTGACTGTTGTCTGCTGGATCTGTGTCCCTGATGGGACCGACCAGAACCACTTGCCCATGACCTGCTCTTGTGTGATATGGACAGCAACCCCCCCTTTGTTAGTGCAGGTGTCACTGTCACTACAGGATTGTGATGATGTACAGCCCTGCACACTGTCAGCTGATATTGCCCAGCTCCCACCACACGTTCTGGCACAGATGTGTCATGGTTGAGAATTGTCAAGGTCTCACCCCACCATCTATCCATGACCTCAGTTTGTTGGCGTGTGGTCTCAACAAGGTCTGGTATGTCACCACATAAACCAGGAAGACATGCATCCCAACACCCTAAGTATTTGTCAGGTGTTGCATTCGCTACATGCCTTTGCATCCATCACAGCCTGAAACATCAGTCTGGTGACACCTGCTGTGGTTGATTAGCAGCAGTCTTCCTGTGAGCACCCCTGTCCATCTGCCTGTGTGGGACATCACCAGCACTCTGGCTATGGACGGTATGTACACTCACACCTGCCATAGTCACCACACTAGCCTGTTCCATGCCACCACCTGACAACTGTCCATAGTCTGTGGCTGCTGGGGATGGAGCATGTGTGGGCATTGTGACTGTGTGCAGTGACAGTGTGTACGAGTATGGGATGGCAACCAATGGCACAGATTCAGCCTCTGACAACACCACCTGTGCTTGTATATGAGCATCATCATTGGCAGGGTCTGTCAAGACACTGTCATCAGATACTGAGCGGGAGGGACTGTGACCACCATGACCACCTGTGTGGGAAAGAACAACATATGTAAAATAATACCTGCACTATACCATTTCCTGATACACATGCACACACATAAAAGTGAGGTGGCAGACAGGCATTACGTAGACCTCACAATAGGCAAATGCTGACATTCACAACACAGTCAGACCATTATATATCCTTGACATGCCATCAATAGCATGCAGTGCAGCCCTTTCCACTTCCAGTTATGACTTCTGTACACCACTGTGATATGTGAGTATTGTTAGTAGGTGATGGGCCTTCTAGTAGCACACACTGCACGCATGTACACATAATTGCTGTTCTCCTGTATAGCACAGTGGCAACTCTTACAGGACATACCTCCCAACTATACAGAATGTCGCTGAAAGTCTACATGTGTGGCCCATATTTCTGGTCTGTCATTCATAAATCCTGTATTTGTCTGTCACCTAACTGTGCTGATATGAGTTTTGCTGTTGGTATTTAGTGACGTATTTAGAGTCTCACACATCAAAAAAACCTGAAGTACATATATGTTACAGCATAACCAGTTACACTTACAACCTCTGAAGCTTACAGTGGATATTATGTGTACGCACCCATGTTTACATGGCACCTTTACCCATATATAACATGATTCCACAAAAATTGTGTGATAACATCAGGGTTCCATTAGAAATCTCAAAAATTCAAAAGTTCGAGCCTCATATGGTCGACACCATATGAGCGAACTTTTGAAAGCCTGCAAGTTTCAATGGAGATCGCTGTAGGGAATACTTCCCTTTACTTCGATGTAGTGTGGTCTCAGAGTTGGTATATTTAAGTATCGGGCATGTGGGGGATGCAGGGGGGGGGGGCTTGCCCCCCTGTCTGGAGAATTCAGGTAAGTTTTTTTTTTTAAATTTTTTATTTAGTGTTTGAAGTTTTAAAACTTTGCTCATATGGTGTTGCTCATATGAGAGTCAAAGTTTTAAAAGTTTGAGCATATAATATAGACCCATAACATCACCCAACTTTACTGTGACCTATAACCTGTGCGATCCAATTGCAGAAAAAACACATCGCTTAGGGGTAACATGTAGAAGTTGCAATATGTACAATAGGCTGGTTGCATTACTGTGCACATCCTTAAAGTAATATGCTGTTAAAGCACATCTTCTCATTTCCTAGCAGCAGTCAGTCTGCTTGGGAAGGTGCGTCTGTGCATGGCACATCTGCACTTAGCAATATTTGTACACTCTCCCTTGCAGAAGGCCTCTGACTCTGTCGGATTGCAACGGCATCACGTCTGCACATGCCTCTTCAGGGTACCACACAGATTCTGCAATGTATGTACGTGTACACTGTGGCTGGGTCATTCCAAAACATTGACTGTGTGTTGGTGAAGACATTCTTTCATGGATTTTGATGTATGGTATGGGTCAGTGTTATGTGGAAATAAGTAAGTGTTTTCAATCCAAACCTTTCTAGCACAAACATGACGACTGAGTGCCAAAAATTGCTGGTATGTTGAAGTGTTCCTAATCCACTCCATCTTGGCCACAGGCCCACATTCAGCTTATGAACAGCAACCACAAAGCAGAACACTGCCATCAACATGCTTCACCATGGGGATGGTGTTCTCTTGCTGATGCACATTGTTGTTCTTGTGCTAAACAAAACTGTTGGTATAGTGGACAAAAAGTGCAACATTGGTGTCATTACACTATAACATATTTCCATACATGCTATTGGGGACCTGAGGTATTTTCTCTGAAACATTAGCCAGACCTGCCTGTTGTTCAGTGTGTGAGATGCCTTCCATCTTCCAAGCCTACACCATAGGCCACTCGTGGTGAATATGTGAGATTGTACTCACATGTAGTACACAACTGGTACTTGCCACTGATTCCTGCAACTCCTGTAGTGTTGCAGTAGGACTCCTGTCAGCCTCCATGACCACTGTGGGTCCTGTCTTTCCCACACATTTGGAGGGCTGTCCAGTCTTATGCAATGTCACTGTTGCCCCATTTATCCACCTCCATTTGATGAGTGTTTTCACTGTGTTCCATGGTATATGCCCTGCTGTAGAAATGTGTGTGTACCCTATACTGGCCTGATACCTTTCACAAAGGAGATCCCTTTGTTGCTTTGTAAGCTGTATGCAATGTATAGCTGTTGTTGTAGCAGGCAACAGAGTACATGTAGGATAAACAGAGTACACGTCGGATAAACAGAGTACATGTCGGATAAACAGAGTACATGTCGGATAAACAGAGTACATGTAGGATAATCCTGGTAGGACAGCAGAGTGTTATTTGCTGTTAATGTCAGAGTTTCAGTAATTGATGGCAGGTCTGTACCCAACAAGATGTACTTCTGTACTAATATCTAGATCTGCTTCAACAGTATTATTTTCAGACTGTGCCCACATATACATGTAGTGTCTTCTACATTTGTTGTGTCATACTTGTTCCCCTAACAGAGTTGCTTCTTTTACAATTGAGTTGTACAGGTTATAGGTCACATGACAGGTTGCAAGGGTGTGGAAATGTGTGATTGTCTTGCCATGTTTGTACGTCACAATTGCCTGCCATTCTAACAGGTGTGTGTACACCATTTATATGCAGTGTATAACACTTATTATAAATTATATCCCTAGATTTGCCCCCCCCCCATTTTGTCAGTCTTTCTCCAGATTTCTTGCAATTACAGGTTGGGAGGTATGGCACAGATATGAGACATCTCCTGCTAATACACCCCTGTGATGACGACTGTGATGCAATGCAGTTACTCCACCACAACTGAACATGAAGATATTTGCACAACAGCTAAGAGTAACAGTTGTGTGCATGGTCACATGCATGACCTTAACATGCCTAAGGTACTGGTGAGCCACAAAAGGGAAATACCATACTCACCAGCTGAAGGCTGCTGTCCCTCATGCAGACCACAGGTACCTGTGTAGGTATAGGGGAGAGATATTATCAGCAGGCTCACATCTGGAAGTGGTACAAGATGAATGCTATGTGTCTGCAAAGGTACAGTACAAGCTATGATACTACCCACTTAGCTGTCCCTCACCATAGATGTGCACTTCTGTGCATTACCAAACCCCAACCACAAATGCAATTTGAACTGACATATGCATGTGGATACTAAGACAGTATGACTGATAAATAACTGCACTGATGTGCACTGTGGCCTTACCTGGACACTACTCACCTGTTTCCTGGGTGCCACCCACCCACCTCCATGATTCGTACTTGTGTTGCTGGTTGTGTGGGGACTGCCCCATGGTTGGCAAGGAGCTCCTCAGTAGCCATAAGTGGGGGCTGTGTCGCTGGACCCTCACCTGTAGCACTATGGTCTCTGGCCATGGCAGCAGCCCTTTACCATGCATGATATATCAGGTCAGTTGCCCAATGCCTGACCTGATCGGATGTGCAGTCATGGTGGCCTAAGATGTTTACTCTGTAGACAAGGTAGTCCAACAGGGGAGTCTGTTCCCACAGATGTAGCCATCTCTGACCAAACAGTGATGCATGGTGCTGTAGAAAGTACAATTGTGTACACTTACCATAAATGTAGATGTTCGAGTGTATTCACTGTTGCAGTCATCAAATTTGGGTTATCTGCTTGCAGTAGCCCTCAGTCGGTCTGATTGACAAAGTCTTGGGTCCTGCATCGGTTGCTGTCTCTTCTTCCGTGACGTCAGGTAGTCAGGGGTATAAAACATGCAGCCGACACCATTACATCATCTTTTCTTGTCCCAGATGTCAGGTGCCCCCTTAATGGGAAGCAATAAAATATATATGTGTATATATATATATATATATATATATAAGCAAATACACTAAAAAACTTTTAAGCATGTTAAAGCAGAGAGTAGAGGTATAGCCAAAAAAAAGGTCAGGGGGCTGGAGGGAGGGTAACCAAGACTGCAACAGTGAATACCCTTGAACATCTACATTAATGGTAAGTGTACACAACTGTACTATGTTCTTCGTGTTTCACTGTTGCAGTCATCACATTTGGGTAGATTCACAAAGCTAAGGATGAGAGAAGGAATTTAGATAGCATTAGGACCAGCTATAAGGCCCTGCAAGACTGCAGTGGCAAAGCCAGCTCTGGATTTAGAGAAAATTGGCAAATGGTAATGCTTGGTGAAAGTATGTACAGAACTCCAGGTAGGGACACCTCTGAGAAAGGCTGTAGAGGTAAATGCAGCCCTGGTTGAATGGGGTCTGATCCCCTGTGGGATAGGTTTTCCATGGTGCTTATAGCAGAAATAAATGCAATGGCCTATCCATTTCGAAATGGTTTGCTTTGAAATAGCCTTCCCCTCTGCCCCTGCAGCAAATGCCACCAGCAGTTGTTCAGATTTCCTTTGATATTTAGTCCTGTCCAAGTAAAATCTTAGTTATCTGTGCACATCTAAGGAGTGTAGTATCCGTTCCCCTTTGTTCTGTGGATTAGGAAAGAAGGTTGGCAAATGAAGAGACTGATTAAGAGCCACACTGGATACCACCTTGGGCATGAAGGAGGGATTGGTTCTGCATGAAAGATGATGAAAGGCTCCACTGCCATAAGGGCCTGTAATTCAGATACCCTTCTTGCTGAAGTGTTTGCTAAAAGGAAGGCTGTTTTCCAAGAAATTCATTTTAAATCTGCAGTAGCAGCTGGCTCGAAAGGAGGAAATGTGAGTTTCTCCAAAACAAAGTTAAGGTCCCAGGTAGGAGTTGGGGCTCTCCTGGGTGGTCTTAAATTTTTGGCCCCTCTGAGGAACTGCTTGAGCAGTGGATGAGAGAACTGGGGAGGTTCTGTGTTATAATGAGCTGAAATTGCTGAGGTGTTAATTTTTATGGAGGAAAAAGAAAGGCCCTTGTGAAGCATTTCATTTAAGTATTGTAGAATCTGAGGTAAGTTGGGCACTGCTGTGCTCATCCCTTGAAATTGGTTCCAAGCACAGAATCTTTTCCATTTTTCAGCATAAAACTTTCTAGTACAAGGCCTCCTTGCCTCTGAAATGATATCCATCACTGGTTTACTGAGGGATGGTAAAGGAGAGATTAGGTAATTAGCCAGGCTGCTAGGTTCAGGGTTTGAAGCTGAGGGTGCAGAATCTGGTTCTCCTGCTGAGACAACAGAGTAGCGGTCTGAGGCAGGTTCCATGGTGCCAACAGTGATGCACTGCACAAGAGGGGGTACCAGTGTTGTTGTGGCCAGTCTGGTGCAATCAATATTGTCCTTGTTTTTTCCTGTTTGATCTTTAGTAGTACTTTGGAGAGGAGAGGCAGAGGAGTAAAGGCATAAATGGATAGGTTTTTCCAGCTGAAGGACAGAGCATCCCCTTTCCAAGCTTGTTTGTGTGGGGTCCTTGTGCAAAATTTGTCTAATTGGTAGTTCTGGGGGGAGGCAAACGGGTCTATATCTGGGCTCTCCCATTTGTTTGTCAACATGTTGAAAGTCTTTGGTTCTAGTTTCCACTCGTGGTTCCATGAGGTTTCTGCTTAGTCCGTCTGCCATTGTATTTAGTTTTTCTGGCAGGAATTGAGCTTGTAGATGCACTTGGTAGCTCAAGGCTGTGTTCCACAGTGCTATGGCTAGCCTGCAGAGGGTGTAAGAATGGATACCCCCCTGCTTGTTTATGTACCACATAACAGTGGTGTTGTCCATCTTTACCATTAGTTGTCCTAGAAGAATGCGGTTTCTTTGTTGGACGAGATGGAAGCAACACCAATAAGGAGACAGTAACAGCTGTACAGGACAAACCTTCACTGATAGGCAATACTGCTACAACTTGCTAAAACACCACCACAACGTACCAAACGACAAAATCCTTTATTGACCTAGGTTTCGTTCGTTCCTACGAACTTCATCAGAATACAATCAACAATTTATCCACCACAGTTTTATACTGTTATGCATTTACTAAATTGATTAATTGATAACAATTCCCTTCATTCATTCCATAATGACTTTGTTTCTTAAAGGGATATCAAATTAAACTTATAAAATGTTGGTTTACAATAAAATCTGTTCCATACCTCCAATAATATATATAACTATTTATATTTAAAAACTATAGCATATCATAAAACATTGCAAAAATGTATATGTAGCTGCACATAACCTTTGTGTGATGAATATGTAACATTATAAATACAAGTTAAAACTATAACTACATGTTAAATAGTAACCAATCATAATGATACTTTGTTATATATATTTTATAAAAACTAATATAACTAAATATAACTAAGTACCATAATAATAACTGTTAAATACTAATCAGTGACAATCCTAATGACTATAATATTGACAATATTGAAAAATACAATATATATAAATAAATTATACACATATTGTAATTCATGTACAATACTTACAATATTTTTTGTGTTGTTATTATTTCATACATACATATAGACATATGACTACAAGACATATATAGAAACACGTATCAATGATATTAACCTCAATAACTTACATATATATACTACATACCATTTATTTTATTTATCCTTAATAATGGCATGATCGTAAAATACTCATTTAATCCCGGACAATTATATGAATTTAACTGAAGTTGCCATCTTAACTCTTCCATGTCTAAATGGTATTTTGTAGTCTTCCCTTGCTGATCATATTGTATTTGACTAATAACACAAAAATTGAATTTATGATGTACATTATCAATGACATGTCTAGCTAAAGCATTAGTAGTCTTATGATGTTGTATGTCCAAAAGATGTTCTCTTATTCGATCCCTAAAATGCCTATTAGTTTTTCCTACATAAAAAGCTTTACACTGTTGACATAAGGCCAAATACACAACATTCATTGTGTAACAATCATAATGTCCATTTATATTGATTCTGCAACCATTTACAATCACCTCATTACCTGTACATTTTATATGGTTACATACAGTACATTTCCCACATTTATAATTTCCTTTAATCCTACTCATACCTTTGTCCTTCCTTCCTTTATATTCCAATAAATTTTTAAATGATGGACTTTTTTTATAAACAAATTTTAATGGTCCCTGAAAAAATTGTTTCCAAGTTCTCTCATTTGCCAACATATTCCAATTTTTTCTTACTATTGATTCTATATTTTTATACGAATCATTATAAGTAGTTATATATAAAGGAACATTATTATATTTATTTCCAATATTTGGTGTATTAATAATTTTCATTTGATTAGAAATTCCAGATATTAATATTGATGTATATATACCATTTTTCCTTTTTTCTTTCACTTCATTATATATATTCTCACAAAACTGTTTGGGATAACCCCTATTTGTAAACAATTTTATTATGTATTGTAATTCATTTTGAAAATCCTGCTCATCACTTACCATCCTTGCAGCCCTGACCATCTGCCCTTTAACAATGGCTTTTTTCTGATGGTCAGGGTGCCAGCTATTGAAATGTAAATACGCATTTGAAAATGTAGATTTCCTATGAATTTTCGTTTTCAAACTTTTTGTTTCTCCATTATATACTATGTTCACATCTAAATAGGTTATATCATCTTTACTAATCTGATAGGTAAATTTTAAAAATCTAACAGTTGTGTTAATATATTCCAAAAAAGACTCTAATGTTTTCCTATCATAATTCCAAATGATAAAAATATCATCAATATATCTGGTATACATCCTGATGTGCTGATAATATTCTGATTGAAACAAGTAGTTGTTTTCCCAGTAACTCATGATTAAGTTAGCATACATGGGGGCACATGGTGACCCCATTGCTATTCCACTTGTTTGCTGATAATAGGACCCTTCAAAATACAGAAAATTATTATTTAGAACAATTTCCATCAAATTAATCAATGTGTTGATTTTTTCCTGTTCATATAAATGTGTCTCAAACAATTGTTCTTCAAGCCATATTAAACCAATATCATTTGGGATACATGTAAAAAGGTTGCAGACATCAATAGTTACAAAAATATATTCATCTTCCATTTTAATTTTATTAAGTCTACTTAAAAAATCCCATGAATCTTTGGTAATATATGCAAATTTTGTCATACTCTCCTTAAAGAAATAGTCTAGATAATGACTTATATAGCAGGTTTTACTTCTTTTCCCATCTACTATGGGTCGAAACTGGAGATTATTGAGGCCTTTGTGTATCTTTGGTATACCAAAGATACCACTTATTATTGGATATTCATTATATAAATACTCATGTTCTTTCTCTGATATTTCACCTTGATATAACATATCATCCAATAACATATCTATTCTCTTAAAGGCTATATTAACTTGATTCTTACTCACTTCCACATAGGTATTGCCCAATAACATATTAGTCATATATATACTATAATCATTACTATCAATAATGACCATACCATTGCCTTTATCTGGCCTCATAATCCTTATGTTCATATTGTTACTTATTTCTTCAAAAAGAAGTTGTTCCTCATTTGTCATATTTGAATATAATTTATTCTTATATGTTTTATGAAACATTCTTACATCATATTCACTGATTTTTTTCAAACATGGCTATATCTTCATTCATGGGCGGATTAAATAGACTAGGTTTAGTAAACTTATTACACTTCTCAATTTGGCCTTCCATTTTGTTCTGAAAAAATACTTTTAAATTCAATTTCCGTGTAAATAATTTTAAATCTAGTATGGAGTCCACTAGATTTCCTTTTTTACAAGGGACAAAATTAAACCCTTTTGAGAACAATTTAACGTGCTTACCACTAATAGTTAACGTAGAATAATTGAATACTCTAAAGTCTTGATTGTCATTAGTCACTATGATTGGATTACTTAAAAACTCATGTTCAATAACATTAATAACATTTTCACCATTAGCTATATTACTATTCACAATGGCATGTGTATTCAAACCCGTAGTGGATTGAATATATTTATCTGGATTACAATCTATAAAGAAATTGACTTCATTATGTTGTTCCATGTTATGCCATCCATATTCACTTGTTTGTTCAGTCATATTTAATTCCATAGCCCCATCTTTGTTATATTCGTCATTACTCATCATATCATCATATTCATATATACTCAGATTCATTAATTCATCATCTACGATATTACTAAAACCTTCTTGATTCTTTTCTACAGATGGTATACATTCACATGCACTTATGGCAACATTATGACTAGAACTATATGTACAAGCAATAACATTATTGACGGATTTTTTGGTAGTACATAATGTATAATCAAACATATTTACATTGTTAGAATACCTGCACAAGATATTGTCACTTAGCGTACTCACATTAGCTGTTGTATTTTCCACACAATGAAAGTCAATAACGTCATGTAGTTCGTGATGTTTACTGCTGCACAATAACTTAGGTGTTGGCTTTTGATAACATTTTACTTTCGTTTCCAACCTTGCGTGTGGTTCCCCAAAAAATTCTTTTTAGGTTTTGCTCCTCTTTGGTAATATTCTTGTTGGTTTGTAAATTCAGTTTGATTTTTAAGTCGGTCAGACCTTCTAACGCCCTCAGCAGTTATGTTTTCATTTTCATTTTGAACTTCGGTCTCGTCTTCCCCTTCGTAAGGCGGATTGACGTCATCCGTTACTTCCGCTGTATGCGCTTGTATTCTGTTGCCATGGTGTTTGTCGTTGTTAATGCAGGATTTAGGATATGTTTGTTTTAAAGCATATCTGTTGGTGTCTCTTTGTATTTTCAAGTTTTTCTTCTGAAAAAGGATGTCACAACTGTGTGTGATATCAGAAATGATATGTGAGTAGTGATCGTAATACTGATCGAATAAAAGATCTTTCGAAATGTCTCTGTTAAGACCTTCTAATTGATTAAGCAGTTCTTCAATTTTAATTTTGTTGTATTTAATAATTATCTCCATAAGTTGTATACCACAAGTGTCAAAAAAGGCATGAAGTTCATTTAACATATTTTGAAGAATGTGGTCCTTGAAGGCTGTCAGAGCATTCTGTACAGCTAACATTTCTTTTTGATTGATATGCAGGTGCATTTGACTTGGGTTCCATTTGCCTTGAATGCACTTCCCTGCCAGGTGAGCCCCCCATGCATAGTCTGATGTGTCTCTTGTTAGGGTTTGGGTGGCAGGGGGTAGAGCTAATGGCATTCCCTTGTTTTGGTGGCAGGCCTCTGCCCACCAAAGGAACTTTAACCACAGGCAAGGTATGATAGGAATCATTGCTTCTAGATCCTGAGAATGTTGACACCATAGGCTTTTCAGATACCATTGTAGTTTCCTCATATGCAATCTTGCATATGGAATTAAAAGACTGCAGGAGGCCATGAACCCCAAGGCTTGCAGCATTTGCCTTGCAGATAGCAGAGTTTTTGTGGCCACTAGTTTGAAGTAGGTTGTCAAATGAATTTGTTTCTCTGATGTGAGGAAAGCCATCTGGGAAGTTGTATTCAAGCTTGCTCCCAGGAATATAAATTGTTGACAGGGTACCAGGTGTGATTTCTTTTCATTTATGGTGTACCCCAGGCAAGTTAGCACCCTTTTTTATAAAAGCCAGATGATTCAAAAGTATGCCCTGGCTTTCTGCCTGAATTAGACAATCATCCAGGTATGGGTATATTTGAATATTTCTTTGCCTGCAAAATGCAATGACTGGAGCTAGGCACTTTGTGAATACCCTGGGCACAGTAGATAAGCCAAAGGGCAGAGCAGAGAACTGATAGTGCATGTAGCCTGCTTTGAAGCATAGGTATCTTCTGCAAGATTCCCCGAATGGGATGCGCAGGTATTCTTCCTTTAAATCGAGTGTTGCCAACCAGGCATCTTTTCCTAGCATAGGAAGCAACTGGTGAAGAGTTAGCATCTTGAATTTTGGAATCACCAAAAAGTTGTTTAAAGTAGACAGGTCCAGGATAGGACACCATGAATTGTCTTTTCTGGGTACCAGGAAAAGTCTTGAGTAGAAACCTTGTCCCTTTTCCTCTTCTGGTACAGTTTGAATAGCCTTTATGCTTGAGAGAGAGAGTACTTGCTTTTGAGCCTCTGCCCACTAATTTGGGGGTAGATCTGGCCAACCGTTTGAGGTTGGTAACATGTGAAAGTGAAATCTGTATCCTTGGAAAACTATAGTTAAAACCCATTTGTCCTGGGTAATGAGTTCCCAGTTTTTTGCATGTAGAGCAATCTTTCCCCCAAAGGGGCAGTCAGTTGAAAAGTGCTTGTAAGTTTTAAAGTTAAGTCACTGAGACAGTTTACCATAGGGGGGAGTTTTACTACTCTCAAATTTGGACGTGGAGGCCCCCCACTACCTAGCCTGTGCATACCCTGGGACTGAAGCCTGGGTGTTCTGCTGGATCCGGGTTTGGAGTGAGAAGGCCTGGAAGAGGCAGGAATGGACCAATTCTTAGAGGGCCAATGCCTACTAAAGCCTGGAGGTTGTACTTGTAAGAAATCTTTAACAGTTTGTATAGATTTAGATTTTTCCTACATCTTTTTAAGAATGTCTTCAGTCTTGTTGCCAAACAGACGGTCCTGATTTAAGGGAGTGTCTAGTAATTTAGCTTTAACATGATCTGGCAAGGATTGCTCCTTAAGCCAAGCATGCCTTCTAAGTATGGACCCAATGATGGCAGCCCTGCAAGAAGCCTCTAGTGAATCAAAACCACATTGCAAAGCATGCTTTCCAGCCTGTTCAGCAGAATACATTAAATCCTGTAAATCCTTATTTTCAGCACAATCAGGAATCAACATCATTTTCTGTTTAAGCAATCCAATAATATGTTGCTGTTACTGTAACATATGAAACTGGCAGTCTAAGGCCCTAATGGCCAAGGTTGCAGAAGTGTATACCTTCTTACCCCATTTACCAGTGCCCTGGAGTCTCTAGCAGAAGGGGTAGGATTTTGGCAGTAGTCGCTTTAATGCCCATGGGTCCTTGAGAAATGGTCTCAGGATCCACAGTAGGTTTTTTAAAAATGAACTTGTGAGAGTCAGGAACCCTGTAATATATATCAGGTTTTCTGTGAGCAGGAGGTAAAGAGTCAGGGACCAAGCTAGATTCTGAAAAGGCATCACCAACAATGTCTAGTACATGAGGGATAGCTAAAGGCCTGTGTTGGGGCAGGAGTAAGAAATCCCTAAGTCACTTTTTAGAATCAGAGAAATCCTGACTTTCCCAATGAAAATGCTCCCTAAAAGTATGCAAGGTTTCACCAAAAGAGAAATCCTCTGGGGGTGAAGCAGAGGGAATAGAGTCATCAGTATAAGAATCCTCATAGGTAGATAAGGGTAAATCCTGGTCATCAGAGGAAACAGAAATTTCAGGATCATGGTCAGAAATATCATAAGGAAACTCAGTCCTAGGTCTCTTAGAGGGGGAAGGTTGGCTTCCCCTGATTAAAGTAATAAGGTCTTCAGCCATTCTTATCATTTGATTTTTAGGCATAGAGGCCTGACCATGTGGTCTGGGCATTGGTTTTCTAGGCAAGGTTCGAGTTTTAGGCCTTGAAGAAGGAGATGGCATTGGTTTAATATGCAAGTCAGTAGGCCTGAATACACCCAGAGAAGCTGGTGCCTGCACAGAGGCTCCGGACCCATCCAAGTTAGAGACATCCGCAGGTTCCACAGTTGAAGCATCTCGTGGCATACCAGACTCTGAATGGGTCTCAGTAGAGGCCTGCAAATCAGAAGTAGCGGGTATCAGGGGCTGCGAAAGCACCTCACTGAGTACCGGTGAACTGGCGACTGGCTTAGGAGAAGCGTCGTTAGCAGCTTTGGACCTAGGTGGCCTGTCTCTGTTTTTATTTTTGTGTTTTTTCGGAATGTCGGTAGTCGGATGGTTTACCGAAGACATATCTGGATAACTGAACTGAGCACCAAAATATTTAAAAGTGAAAATATACCAACAATGGATAGTTCATTGTTTAAATAAGGCACAAAACCAACAGTTAGGTAAGTCGTGGTCAGGGCCTAGGCAAGGAATACTGTACTAATGAAAATCTTTATGAGGCATTTGCTTTCCACAAGAAATGCAATTATTTACTTTTACTGACATTGGTTTAGAGCAAGAAAAAGTTTCCCCAACAGGGTGCTTAGCTTTTAGTTGAAGACTTCAGTTCTGTAACTCGAAAATGAAAATTTCAGGAGTCGGCCGACCGGCACTTGCGAACTGCTTCTGCTTCGGGCACCGCACAGCAAGAAAGACTGATGTAATGGCATCGGCTGCATATTTTATACCCCTGACTAACTGATGTCATGGAAGAAGAGACAGCAACCGATGCAAGACCCAAGACTTTGCTAATCAGGCTGACTGAGGGCTACTGCAAGCAGATAACCCAAATGTGATGACTGCAACAGTGAAACACGAAGAACATCTGCATCAGCTATAGCTGCAGTCACTTCATAGTTGTAGTCAGGGTGATGCTGCATGCCACTTGGAAGACAAACACAGAAACACATCACAGGACCTCAGACATTTGGACAGAGTTATTTACAGAACCAGCACATCAATATTGCCTATCAGCAGCCACCACTTCCAACCACGTGATACCCCTGTCCTCTCTCAGCACAGTACGAACGTACATTGTACTCCTGCTCCTGATGTGTCATGCCCCCCCCAATGAGGGCCAGTACATTGCATAAACCACCATTCATCATTCACATTTCTGTAGAGGGGTGACAGTGTCCGTGTTCCTTGCATATGAGATGTCAGTGGTGCTCAGCTTTGCTTCCATACAGTGTGTAATGAAGTTGGAAGCATATGCCTGAGTTCATGTAGGATGCAGACAGGTATGTTCTCAGGTCCCATGTGGACTTCCTTTTCTTGACTTTGATTAGGCAGTATGCACCTGCTCCATAATAAGTGGACGGTTACGTGTGGTGTGCATATCCACCTACACTGATGGTGAGCCAGGTTTGTGATGTCTGCCCTAAATCTGTCTACAGCAGGTTGGCTATACATATGGTGTGTGTGTGGATGGATAACATTGATCACTCACACCATTAAGTTCCGAGACAGACTAGTGGAAGCTAGGTTAAGAATGGAGGTGATGATTAGTGATCTGCAGTATGGTTTAATGTCAGGAAAGAGCACTAGAGATGCGATGTTTGCTATGAGAGTGTTGATGGAGAAGTACAGAGAAGGTCAGACAGACTTGCGCTGTGTCTCTATGGACTTAGAGAACACATATGGCAGGGTGCCTAGAAAGGAGTTGTGATATTGTATGAGGAAGTCAGGGGTGGTGAGGGAATCTGTAAGAGTGCTACATGAGATGTACAAGGGTAGTGTGAGAGCAGTGGGTTTTGCCATGGAAGTGACAGGTGTGTTTACAATGCAGGTTGGATTACATCATGGTTCACATCTGAGCCCTTTCTGATTTGCAGTACTGATGAACAGGCTGATAAACAAGATCAGACAGGAGTCAACATTTACTGTGATGTTTGCAGATGACATTGTGATCAATACTGAGAGTAGGGAACAGGTTGAGAAGACACTGGAGAGGTGGAGATATGCTCTACAGAAGGGAGTGATGATGGTCAGCAGAGCTATGACAGAATATATGTATGTGACTGGGAGGGAGGTTAGAGGAATGGTGAGCATGTAGGGAGTAGAGTTTGGGAAGGTGCATGAGTTGTAACACTTGGGATCAACACTGCCGAGTAATGACAAGTATGGGGAAGAGGTGAAGATGACAGTACAGGCAGGATGGGTGGGGTGGAGAAGGGTGTCAGCAGTGATTTGTGACAGACGATTACCATTAAGAGTGAGAAGGAAGGTGTACAACACAGTAGTGGGACCAGCTATATTATATGGGTTGCAGACAGTGGCATTGATAAAAAGGCAGGATTCCCAGATGGACGTGGCAGAGTTACACATGGTAAGATTTGCAGTGGGTGTGACAAAGGTGGACAGTATTAAGGATATGTATGTTAGAGGATCTCCCAAGGTTGTACAGTTCGGAGACAAAGCCAGAGAGTACTGGGATTATGCTGTTTTGGATGTGTGATGAGGAGGGATGCTGACTATATTGGGAATAGGATGGCAAGGGTGATGCTGCCAGGTAAGAGGTGAAGAGGAAAGCCTATGATAAGGTGTATGGATGTGGTGACAGATGACATGCAGGTGGTTGTTCTGATAGAGTAAGATGCAGAGGACAGTAGGAAATGGGGACAGATGATCCACTATGGAGACCCCTAACAGGAACAGCCAAAGGAAAGGGAAGGAGATGTTGTAATGTCAGTCTTCAGATGTTGCCAGTTAGTTGACAGACACAACACAACTGTAATGGTAAATGACTACAGATATGAGGCACACATATGGTTGGTGTGCATAACACTGCAGATTTGAATGGTACAAGCTCAGTATATCACATGCAGTTCAACACAAATATCTGCAACACAACTACATCATGTAAATACCTTGCATAGATCACTCACATTTCTGTGACACACAAGTATATCAAAGTTGTAGTCACAATTAACATATGGATATCTACAACATCCCAGTATCTGACCTAGCACTGTCAGTCAGTATTGTTAACACACATTCCTGTAGCTGCCATATGTGAGCCATCCTTTCCTGGGGTGACTCAGAGCCTTGAGCTGTGATCTATGTCACTGCAGACAGACCCAGTTGATATGGCCATAGGTAATGTTCATCAAGATATCAGGACAGCAAGTCTGGTTGAGACATATTTGTTGAACTTCGCATTTTCCATTACTACATACCCCCTACTGCATTCAATTGCATGCTTACATGTTTGACATACCTTTTTTTTCCAAATTATGGTTGCTGCTGTTCCAGTGGTGAGGTATTTAGTTTGTCTCTCATTGTCATTCTCACTGTCTCTGTCTCTCTTTCTCTCTCTCAGATGTAGGTTAAACATCTGTTTTGCACAGGCAGCATCTTGCCTTTTGTAGGTAATGCTTATGAGCAGCTGATGGCCTGTGCACCAACTGGTGTCCTCCACTTGCTAATTGCATGCAGAACAGCTGTGGTGTTATTCCTATAGCCAATGACATGGCAATACACTCCTATAATTGAGTACATCTTGTGGGCATTGGCCCTATTCCTTGCCAGTGAGAAAGACTTCTTGTAGGTGTGTGAACAACAGCATCACAGAGGTTCATTTGAAATACCCGTTACATCATACACTCTGGAGACAGCCCAATTAACTGGGGGAGAATGTTGCACACATAGGGACAGAATGCAAGTATTGCTGTTATACAGTTGTATGAATACTAGTTTAACAGGGTTCTGTGGACATGGCTTTTCTGCGTGATGTTAAGTCTGACAGTGTTATGTGGTTGGCATTACTCTCTACAGCAGGGCAACGTGCAGAATGGGCAGATGTTGGACTCTCATGTTTGGTATGTTTGTCAGACATGTCTTTTATTTGTAAAATCAGTACCATACTGTGGGGATTGCAGTCGGTAACTTCTATCATCCATTTGTGTTTCTGACTTTATATCCCTCAGACAAGATATGTTTCAACAAACCCTGTTACACCAACAACTGTGTCAGTTTATAACAGCAATATTTCACATATGGCCCTGTTTGTGGGCCTCTGTCCCTCAAGTATGTCAGGCTTTGTTCAGATGTTATGAAGTAAGACAGTGATAGTGGGCGAATATAATTCTTTGGTGCCTTCATTCCTGATACCATCCTACTGATGTATCAGACCGCCAGACATGTAATGTGTAAGAGGCCTAATATATGATGACAAGGCCTGGACTTTCTGTAGGACTCTGACCAGTTTACATATCTGTGTATTTATGCCAATTCTTCACAGACTGTCAGGACTGTGTAGCTGTGTATTGTGTCAATATTATCTGGCCTGTGTAGGGAAGGTGGTACATGTATGTCTTATGTCTCCTTTTCTATCTGCCTGTGCATGCTGCTCCTGTCTGTGAAAGTCTCTCAGCTGTATATGTTTGTAGGGGCAGACTGAGACATGTCCCATACCACAGTCAGCCAAAATACTAGTGTGACTTTGGCCAGTATATGTAGGGGTAGTGTGTGAGTGGCAAACATGTTGGGATATTTCTGTTCAGAAAGTCTTTATACTGTACTGTTCATTCGTTTTCACAGTATGTCACTGTGACTGTGTTAGAATTGGTTGTGGGTATGCACTTTCACAATGGTGTCTGCTTTGCAATGCTGTTACATCCCTGTAGTGCATGTTACATTTGCAAATAAAAGTGTAATTCCCCATACTGGATTTTGGTTACTGTCATGCCAGCCTGACTGTACTTTGGACGGTGCTTGGTGACATGCTTAGGAGCTGAGTGTCGTTTCCATAATGTGATGTTATGTCCAAATATTTGTAGGATGTACTGTTGCCTGGCCCCCATTAGCGTTGCATATTTCTGACACATTGGTGGGATGATGTGTGGATTTCAGTCACTAACTACTGTGAAGTAATTTAGGGTTGGACTTGTGCTATTTTAGTCAATATATGTTAGGACAGGCATGAGGGTGTTACTGCAGCAACTGTGTCAGCTTATCTACTCCAGTATTTCAGATTTGTCCCTATTTTCATGGCTTTCTCCCCCAACTTTGTCAAGATCTGACCAGTCAAGAGGTAGCCTCACAACCCCTTACTGCAATGAATCTGGATCAAGCTGTCTGCGGACACTGAAATAATGAATAATATTATCGCCAAGCTCTAATATTATGCCACTTCCTATTTTAAAGTGCCGTATGGCACTTTCTGAGTGCAGGGGGCATGTTTAAGTGTCCATGCAGTATTTAAACACGCCCCTTGCACTCGTACATGGATCATGTCTGTGTAAGAATACAGCAGCGTGCCCTCATTAATATGTAGGGCATGCTGCTGCTCTACACCTACATGGAACAGTCCATGCAAGAATAGGCCTATTCCTGCACGGACTGTTCCTGAATCATGGGGATAGTTTCCTAACTTCACAAATATTTTAATCCAGTTCATAAGATTATCATTTTTGTATTTTATACTGTTAAAAAATTTAAAATTAGCTGCATATTTAGCACTTTTTTGTTTAATAAAATAAATTTTCAAACACTTCTTAGTCTCTAACCACAAGATATCAGCACAAATTCAAAAATTACTAGGACGACAAAGGTGCAAAATCAGGAACAGATTTTAAATATTCCCAAAAAATACTACCAAGCACACCACGAAAGGTCCTTCCACATATAAATGACATGTAAAAAACAAAATGGCTGGGAAGGGCCACTCATGCAGACAGCACAAAGATACAAAAGATGCAAATGTCACACACAGTACCTGTAGTCTATTCTTAGTGTCAAAGTTCGATATTTCACGCTGTTCAGCTTAAACGACCAACAATAAGCACACCTTGCTTATCAAGCGAAGTTATAAGAGAGAAATTTTCAAGATACAGTTCCAGCTGTTCAGCTCCAAGCTCAAATGTGCAACCAAAGCTGCTCACAAATAGTCCTGCTAACGTTTAAAACATAAACCTCTGTCTAACAATGCTTGTACAACATCAACTCCAAAGACAAGCGTTAGGCGGATTCTAAAATAAATTGCTTTTATTATATAGAACGGCAAGCGCTTTCGACATAAGTCTTTTTCAAGCCAACAAACAGTTTTACAACAGGAAGACACATGCTTTATATTCACATCAATTGTGATGTAATTTCCTATTAAAAATCTTAAAGTCATACTCTCTAAGCAGAAGTTCATCTAAATCAACTATGTATGTACTTTGAATGCAGTTACCATATTTAACAGTCGTGCACATATTAAATTTCTCTGCAAATCAGTCTATATACGATTTTAATACATATACTAAAAATTATTTAAAACTTTAGAAAACATTTAAAATATTTAAGAATAAAGTTGTAATAACTAGCATGCTACCTATCAGAGGTGCATGCTGTACTTCATATTCCAACAAATTCAAGTGGAATGTCTACTGAACTATTTGCAAGACTTTCCACTCAAACAATATGTCCAAATATTCCTTTGCATAGAAATGCAACTTCCCTATGGCAATCCTATGCTGTTTAGTATGGTATAAAATTTAAAACAATTATATAATTATAAAGGTGAGAACACATATAAAACATGTAAAAAATTATAAGAAAATGTATACCCTATCATAATAATAATATTGTTAGTAGTAGTAGTATTATATCTACTAATTTACAAAGTAATGGGTAGTATAGCATGTATCCCTTAGACCACTGGGTAATCAAATCATTTAGTTTAAACTGCCTATATTTGTATATAATATATACACATTTAACATACAAAATATAATTCAGAAAATAATTCATGATGTAGAAAATGTAACTTGTACCATCATATAGTTTGATCATTTAGTTTAAAGTGCCTATATTTATATATAATATATACACATCTAACATACAAAATATAATTCAAGAAATATATAATTCATAATGTATAAACATATATTATGGGAAGGCAACCCATTATGAGGCAAAAACTGTCTTTGCTCTCTAACTGGCAAATAAGAGGGACGTGCAACATTTAGTACATAATATGGAGTGTACACTATATACCAAGGTATACTATATAAAGAGACCAACATTTTGATAACCAGTGCTATCATATTCTCTGCCTTACGAGTTAGAGGGAAAATCCCACTTGTCAAGGGTAGATATACTACTCTAATATAAAGGCTTGATCTATAGATTTTATGATAGTCAAATGGTTGTCCATTCACTTGGGCATATACGCCACACTAAAACGTTATTGGTGCAATTATATAATGGAATCACAACATACCAACATTATGATAAAATTTATGATGTAATTGTGGTAGGGCAGACGGTAGGTTCTATACTAGTTATATGTCAATACCTAGGGTCCCATTTGCCATAGAAAATTAGCTAGTGATTCACTCTGCTAGTGGATCTGTCAGCTATAGATAGTCAGTAGTTCAGGGCTATAAGATCTTTGTATATTAAAGATGCCCACCACAGGTATTGTTTATCCAGATTTGCTTTGTATGTGGCAACAGATTAATTTGGATACGAGTTTTAAATACATGGAATTACTTAATAATTAATTAATTAATAATTATTTCTTGCCACAGGAAAGCTCCCTTAGGGAACGAATACATAAACAACAGTTACATATGTATGATGTATACCCGAATCATATTTTACATGTTCTTATGGAAAAGTTGCTAGATAATGTGTTTATATATGAAAATAAATTGCTGCAACAGAAACAAGAAAAAATAAAAAGAGATACAGATGATTTTAGAAGGGGTAATGTATTCACTTGGCCCAGAATAGATAGATCAGGTAAAAATAGGAAGGATGATTCTAATGATAATAATATAAAAACCCCAGACATCATTAATCCTAGTTTGGATGTAAGTAACACCAATAGAGCTGAGAAATTTAAAAAGAATGTTGATAAGAGGAATGTAGTAGTAACTACAGCTCAAGTTCATAGTGAGGCTAACAATGAGATCTGTGCCTCCCCAATGACCACAGTACATGATATCTCAGTGTATGAAGATGCCAACACCAGAGTAGACATATGTGAACACATAGATGTAGTTAGAACAGATAAGTCTGATACAACTAGCACAGACAATATAATTAGCAGAGAGGCTTCACCTAAAGCCGACATTCATCGTACAGCCCCTTTCCCCATTGTGGACCACTGGAGAGGAGGGGGGTGAGAGACCGTTCGATGAGCAGAGGGCGACAAAAGAAAAGAACAGCAGACTTCAATCATGTAGGCCCCCCACTCTGAAAAAGATGTGGCAAGGGGGGAAGAATCCCTAATATGGAACATCTCCAATAGAATACTGAGGATGAAATATACGTGTTAGAGAAAGGACTCACTTTTATTCCCTCTAATAGGAGTGATATTTCGGACAACATTATGGATTTGAAATTATTTACAAGAAATTTACAACTAAAGCTAGAAATGGGGAATAGTGGAAGTGATCAGCACATTTTTAAAAAAACAAGCACATATGTCCCGACCTTACATCCTCTTATCGATGCTTTTTCCAAATTAGTGGAAAATGACCTACATGAGAATGAAAGAATTAACCAGAGCAGGAAATGGCAAGGTAACCTTAGACCAATACAAAGAAGAGCCCTAAAGACACTAAAAAATGATAAAAATATTATGATTAGACCCGCTGATAAAGGTGGACCAACCGTCATAATGGACATGGAAAAATATATAGTCAGTATGAATAAAATGTTAAGTGAAGATAGATTTTATAAAAAGATTAATAAGCGCACTGTGGATAAAATACTTAATGATGTTGAGAGTAAATTGCAAAATATGTTATACGAAGGTAAGATCAATGAAGAATTATATAAATATTTCCATGTTGAATATCCAACTATTCCATGTATACAAGGTATACCAAAAATACACAAACATGAAACATATCCACCAATGAGACCTATTGTGGCTGGAAGGGGATGGGTCACTGAGCCCATCTCTCTGTATTTAGAATATCTACTGAGGCCCATAGTAGATAAGGTTGAGTACATTCTAAAGGACACTAAACAATTTTTGATGCTCCTGTATGAAAAAACCTTTAGCACATATAAGCAAGGAAGGGACATTTTGGTTACATTAGACGTCCAGTCCCTTTTTACATCCATTCCAAACAAGGAAGGTATACTTAGTATCAGGAGATGTCTAAAGAAAGATGGTACATATACAGATAGCAAAATAGAAGTCATTTGTCAACTCATGGAAATAGTCCTGATGAACAATGTGTTTACCTTTTGCAATCAATTCTACTTACAAAGGGATGGCGTAGCTATGGGCACTTCATGTGCCAATAGCTACGCCAACCTAGTCATGGCTGATTGGGAAACGGAGCAGAGCATTTATTTAAAATAAGCAAATTTAAAGATAATGCCCTGTTCTATACACGCTTCGTAGATGATCTCTTTCTTGTTTGGAAAGCTGAAGAAGCATTACTAGAGGAACTGCATCAAGATATGAATACAACTACAGAATATTTAAAGTTTACCATGACTAAGTCATATGAATGTATAGCGTATCTGGATGTATTTGTACAGAGTCTACCAAATGGTTTATTAAATACAGGTATACATAGGAAAACCTGTTATAGGAACACATACTTACATCGGAGTAGCATGCACCCAAATCATATATTTGGCAATATTGTAAAGGGCCAAGCAATGAGGGTATCCAGGTTAAGTTCAGATCAGCAAGGATTTCAGACAGGAATTAATGAACTTAAATGGAAATTCCTGAATCAGTCATATAGTTCGGAAGAAATTGATGCAAGCCTCTTGGCGATAGAGAATCTGAGGAATGATAGGGCACAACCTTATTTTACAAATGGAAAAAGCAAGCCAGAGGTCACACCTTTGGTTAGTGCTACGAGTTGTCCAGTTAGGATACCACTTTTTTACACACAAGATTTAAAAGATATTAGAGGTATATATAGTAAATATTGGGACATCTTATTAACTGACCCTAACATCTCAGCTTTATTAGATATATCTCCTCGTTTTACGTATAAGAATAAACTAAACCTGTATAGGATGCTTTGTGGACCGGACAGGCTAAATAATAGGACTGTAAATAGAACCCAAGGTGCAACTAAAAAATGCAGAAGATGTAATTACTGTGAATTTGTTAAAGAGACTAACATATTTGTACACCCAGTAACAGGGCAACAATTTGAGATCCTAGCAGCAGCAACATGTGATACTGAGCATGTGATATACTTGGCTACCTGCACCAGCTGTGCCGCATTTTATGTAGGCAAGACAGATCGAAGGCTGAGAGATAGAATTAGAAAACATCTCTACCACATTAGGATAGCCTCATCTAGAAATGCTCTGTCTAAACATATTAGGAGTACCTCTACGGAACATAATTTTAAATTTCAAGTAATTCAAATAAATCCGGTGACTATTAGATGTGGAGATGTTTTCAATGAGACAGAACAGAAGGAATCCAAGTGGATAATTAGGTTTTGGGCGGATCGAGAACCAGGTATAAATGATAGAGTTTCAATAAAACCTACCTTAAAAGCTAGAAAATTAAAAATATAGTCTTATAGCCCTAAACTACTGACTATCTATAGCTGACAGATCCACTAGCAGAGTGAATCACTAGCTAATTTTCTATGGCAAATGGGACCCTAGGTATTGACATATAACTAGTATAGAACCTACCGTCTGCCCTACCACAATTATATCATAAATTTTATCATAATGTTGGTATGTTGTGATTCCATTATATAATTGCACCAATAACGTTTTAGTGTGGCGTATATGCCCAAGTGGATGGACAACCATTTGACTATCATAAAATCTATAGATCAAGCCTTTATATTAGAGTAGTATATCTACCCTTGACAAGTGGGATTTTCCCTCTAACTCGTAAGGCAGAGAATATGATAGCATTGGTTATCAAAATGTTGGTCTCTTTATATAGTATACCTTGGTATATAGTGTACACTCCATATTATGTACTAAATGTTGCACGTCCCTCTTATTTGCCAGTTAGAGAGCAAAGACAGTTTTTGCCTCATAATGGGTTGCCTTCCCATAATATATGTTTATACATTATGAATTATATATTTCTTGAATTATATTTTGTATGTTAAATGTGTATATATTATATATAAATATAGGCACTTTAAACTAAATGATCAAAATATATGATGGTACAAGTTACATTTTCTACATCATGAATTATTTTCTGAATTATATTTTGTATGTTAAATGTGTATATATTATATACAAATATAGGCAGTTTAAACTAAATGATTTGATGACCCAGTGGTCTAAGGGATACATGCTATACTACCCATTACTTTGTAAATTAGTAGATATAATACTACTGCTACTACTAACAATATTATTATTATTATGATAGGGTATACATTTTCTTATAATTTTTTACATGTTTTATATGTGTTCTCACCTTTATAATTATATAATTGTTTTAAATTTTATACCATACTAAACAGCATAAGATTGCCGTAGGGAAGTTGCATTTCTATGCAAAGGAATATTTGGACATATTGTTTGAGTGGAAAGTCTTGCAAATAGTTCAGTAGACATTCCACTTGAATTTGTTGGAATATGAAGTACAGCATGCACCTTTGATAGGTAGCATGCTAGTTATTACAACTTTATTCTTAAATATTTTAAATGTTTTCTAAAGTTTTAAATAATTTTTAGTATATGTATTAAAATCGTATATAGACTGATTTGCAGAGAAATTTAATATCATGTGCACGACTGGTAAATATGGTAACTGCATTCAAAGCACATACATAGTTGATTTAGATGAACTTCTGCTGAGAGAGTATGACTAAGAATTTTAATAGGAAATTACATCACAATTGATGTGAATATAAAGCATGTGTCTTCCTGTTGTAAAACTGTTTGCTGGCTTGAAAAAGACTTATGTTGAAAGCGCTTGCCGTTTTATATAATAAAAGCAATTTATTTTAGAATCCGCCTAACGCTTGTCTTTGGAGTTGATGTTGTACAAGCATTGTTAGACGGAGGTTTATGTTTTAAACGTTATCAGGACTATTTGTGAGCAGCTTTGGTTGCACATTTGAGCTTGGAGCTGAACAGCTGGAACTGTATCTTGAAAATTTCTCTCTTATAACTTCGCTTGATAAGCAAGGTGTGCTTATTGTTGGTCGTTTAAGCTGAACAGCATGAAATATCGAACTTTGACACTAACAATAGACTACAGGTACTGTGTGTATGCAAAGAACAACAAAAGCCAGTAAAATCCAAAGGTTTATTCGATACACTCTAGCGCCTCGGCTACAGTAAGCCTTCAAGGAGTAACACCCAACACACCCAATACATCTTTTATACTCCCAACAGTCCATAAATCAATAAAACAATTAATCAATTAACCAATAACATTGACTTTACATCACACTTCAACAGCAATATGTATTAAGACCTTTAGGTAACAAAGTACCATACTTTAAAATAAAAACAGTTTCTTTTTTTAAAAGTAATTTTACAACAACATTTATATCCAATTCATCAGTAGCCACTTGTTGCAAAATACTAGCTTGCAGTGTATGATATTGTCCATTATGGTATTCACAAAAATGTTTAGCTAAAGGACTCTCTATTTTGCAGTTTCTGATGTCTCTCATGTGTTCAAGCAACCTAACCTTGAACATTCTTTTGTTTGACCTATATAATATACTTATTGCAGCCACATCATATTGCATAAACTACTCTACTTGTTCTACAATTATATCTGCCATCAGGGACAAAGCTTTTGTTATTAATATTATTAAATACTCTCTGAATATATTGGCAACAATTACAATTAGTGCAAGAAAATGTGCCTAGTTCAGAAATTAATCGTGACATTTTAACTTCTGGTCTATTAAATCTTGTATGCACTACCAGATCTTTAATGCTCCTACCTCTTTTATTCAAAAATACTAACTTTTTCAGAGAGTATTTAATAATATTAATAACAAAAGCTTTGTCGTTCTTTGGTGATATCAGTTCTATTTTGTTGTTTTCTTCTTTGAGCTTATGGCCAGTGATCCTGCCTTGAATGTTCCGTGGATATTTAGAGAGGACAGCTTGGGTACCTCTCAAAGAACAATGGATGGATTTCTTAATACTAACTCAGACCGACCAGCTGATAGAGGTGAAAGAATAACTGCTGTTGAAGGTGGTGTGGATATTCCAGTATGGGAGCATTTCCTGACTGAAGCAAGAAGTAAGAGAAGCAACGATCCTTTTATTAATATTGGTAAACGCTCCATGGATTTCCCAGTAGAGGTAAAAACAATTGTCTCTAAATTAATCAATCTCTTAAACAAAGAAGCAGCAGTGTTTTATAATTGTCACAGCCTACAGAGATATTTAGATCTGGACATTGTGCCAAGAGGCCTAAGAGCCATCAAGTATCCATCTGAACCCTTTAATAGTATGTGTCCTACTGACAAAGTGTTCAGGAACAGATGGGAATGCGCTGCTCACCAGTGCTCGAGAGAATGGTTAAAAATTCTAATTGAAAGAGACAATGTTAAGTTATTAAATCTTAAAAAAGACATCAATATGACCTGCAGTAATCTAGTGACTGTGTTAGATAAAGCCAGATTTGAGTCCTGTTTTAGAGATATTCAAAATAAGGTAAATGTCTCTGAAAAGAAAATTATTGAGCAAAAAATGTGGAAAATAGAGAGAGATTTGCGTGACTTTGAAAAGGGGAGCATCTACTTGTTTCAAGCCAATCAACGTTCACGCTCTAATGCATGCAATTCTAATGCCATGAACAGAGACAGAACAAGGAGAGCCAGCCATTACAGCGCTGATCCGCCTAATTTCAATATAAACAGACAGGTTCAGGTCATGGACTCTGTAGAGTTTCCCAAATTACCCTCGCCTGGTAATCAACGTTTCTTTCCAGAAAATTTTTGGACCGAAGGCCATTATTCACAGCGGAAAAGATTCTTTGGAGAACAAGACTACCAAAGAGGAGGTGCGTTACGACAAGGGAGAGAATATAAACGGACTAAATGGTACTGAAACACAGTTGTTTAATAATATGGTCGTAAATTTGTCAGGATGTCATCTCTCTGACAGTATTATTTCTGTTTTAAACTGTGGCCTCAAATTTGTTCCTACTGTTTTGCCGAAATTGCATATATGTAAAATAGAGTTATTTAAGTTTTTTAGGAAGTTACATTTATGGTATTTCTTCAATGGCTTAGGTGTAAATCGTAGTAAAGATGATAGTTATAATAATGCAAATCAACATGATTTGAGTGTAGATGACTGTAGTATTGAATCATGTGAATCTTTTGTGTCTTGTACCAGGGAATTGAATGCATATTATCCAATAGATTCTTCAGGTGTTAACATTGAAAGTAGTTTCATACCTCCTTTTCAACATGATGGCATAAAAAAATTTCAAGCAATGGTTGATTTTGATATAGAATGTTTAATTAAGAATTTTGATAAAAAACAAGTAGAATATAATCTTACCAAACATGAATGGTTAGAATTAATGCAATTTTCTAAGCAAAATGATTTAGTCATTAAGCCATCTGATAAAGGCAGCAAAATAGTTATTATGCATTATACGGATTATTTAGATATGTGTTTGCAATTATTGATGAATAAAACTGTGTATTCTGTGGTTGATGAAAAAGTGGTTACACAAGCTAAAGAACAGTATATATCTTTGATTCATAAAGGCTTACGTCTGGGTTACTGGACTGAATGTGATGTTCAAAAAAAGTTAGCATTATCTGGTACTGGTCCAGCATTTTTCTATTGCCTACCTAAAATCCATAAAAAATTCAGGAAACCACCTGGTAGACCTATAGTGTCAGCTAGACACTATTTTTTACACAATTTTGGGGTAATATTACATGGGGTACTATTAAAACAGGCAGTCAGTCTTCCTTCATATATAAGAGATTCTGTGGATTTTTTAAGTAAAATCAAAAATATAATGTGGAATGGGAAAATGTATTGGCTAACACTAGATGTTAAGAGTTTATACACAAGTATTCAACATAAATATGGGTTGGAAGCATTGCTTGCGAGTATGGGTGACCAGCCATTTACACACTATATACTTGATTTAGTTCAATTTTGTTTGGAAAACAATTATTTTTGTTTTGACAACATGATTTTTCATCAACTACAGGGTACAGCTATGGGGGCCCCATTTGCACCCATGTATGCAAACATGTTTATGGGGCTAGTTGAAAAAGAATGTATTAATAATAACCCATTTGTAAAGAAATATGTCAAACTGTATTATAGATACACTGATGATTTAATTTTCTTGTGTGAAGATGGTCTGGAAGAAATGCATAGTTTTATAACTAGCATTCAACATAATAGGTTCAATATTTCATTTGATGGACTGTCATATGGAAATAAGGTGAATTTTTTGGACATTCAATTACAGGGAATTAATGGCAAATTGGTGGTCACCAGTATACATAGAAAATTTGGTACACCGCATGATTTTGTTAAAGCATCTAGTTGTCATCCTGCACAGACAATTCAAGCCTTACCATATGGAGAGTTACTTAGAATCTCTCGTTTGTGTAATGAAGATGAAATATTCTTGAAAGAAATACAGAACACAAAAGAGATGTTTGTTAGAAGAAATTATGATAGCAAATTGCTTGATGTTGATATAAAACGGATAACTAAAATTAGATTTGATGAACAAAATAATGAAGAAATAAAGCACAAAAGTGTAAATAGTGGTTATTTTTGTAAAAATAGAATAGTAGATTCTGACAACAGAATTTTTTTAGTATCCACATATAATGTGTGTAGCTATAAAATTAATAAAATTATTTTACATTTTTGGCAGTTTTTACAAAATTATAGTGATTTGGATCAATTATTGCTAAATAAGTTAGTATTTTCGTATAAAAGAGGTAGGAGCATTAAAGATCTGGTAGTGCATACAAGATTTAATAGACCAGAAGTTAAAATGTCACGATTAATTTCTAACTAGGCACATTTTCTTGCACTAATTGTAATTGTTGCCAATATATTCAGAGAGTATTTAATAATATTAATAACAAAAGCTTTGTCCCTGATGGCAGATATAATTGTAGAACAAGTAGAGTAGTTTATGCAATAAGATGTGGCTGCAATAAGTATTATATAGGTCAAACAAAAAGAATGTTCAAGGTTAGGTTGCTTGAACACATGAGAGACATCAGAAACTGCAAAATAGAGAGTCCTTTAGCTAAACATTTTTGTGAATACCATAATGGACAATATCATACACTGCAAGCTAGTATTTTGCAACAAGTGGCTGCTGATGGATTGGATATAAATGTTGTTGTAAAATTACTTTTAAAAAAAGAAACTGTTTTTATTTTAAAGTATGGTACTTTGTTACCTAAAGGTCTTAATACAGATTGCTGTTGGAGAAGTGTGATGTAAAGTCAATTTTATTGGTTAATTGATTAATTGTTTTATTGATTTATGGACTGTTGGGAGTATAAAAGATGTATTGGGTGTGTTGGGTGTTACTCCTTGAAGGCTTACTGTAGCCGAGGCGCTAGAGTGTATCGAATAAACCTTTGGATTTTACTGGCTTTTGTTGTTCTTTGGTGATATCAGTTCTATTTTGTTGTTTTCTACTGTGTGTATGCAAACTGACATTTGCATCTTTTGTATCTTTGTGCTGTCTGCATGAGTGGCCCTTCCCAGCCATTTTGTTTTTCAGATTTCAAATATTACTCTGTTAAACTTAGGAAGTTGATAGAATAACATGTTTGTATTAGCATATATTTTCTGAAGAACACAAAGTTTGAAACTCAAATAAATGTCATTATTTAGTGGTCAATCCTCAATGGTTTGCTAGAAAACCACACATTATATGAGGAACAGACTGAAAACATGAGGCAAATATCTGGGCATTTGGGAGGTATGCAGTCAAACCAAGGCACTTGTACTCCTAAGTACTGAAAACTTGCCCACTGTGTAATTTTTCACAATAGTAAAAATACCTGTCAGTTATAAAATCTTCAATACATTTTCCTGTTTAAGTTAGTATTTCTCTTTCTGCATCATAATATGTAACACTTTCTTGATAAGCAGCCTGTGCACTTTATCTTGATAGCCATAAGGCCATGATATCTGGTGGTGTTACTGCTTATACCTGGACAGTAATACTAGTAGTACAATGAAAGGTCAGAGGCAGCAGCAACTTTAATTCTGGAATGTATCCTCTTGAAAATAGACTGCAAAAGAAAATAGGTAATACTTTCATTCAACAGGGTCCTGGTCACTCCATGCTTTGACTTCTTTAGACAATACCAGAAAAGGGAAGTCTTACTTTATGAAGCATTCCAAAGGAAAGCCACCATAGAGATCTTTGGGATGAAAGGAAGAGATATGACCAAATGCTGAGGAGTTAGATCTCTTCTCACTTTAGAACAAAAGGCACAGGGGAGACACAATATTGGTGAGATGCCAAAGGTTCGTTAGAAACAGGAAAAAGAGCGAGAGAAGGACAGGATATTGGCAATAAATTGCAAGGACTATGTACTTCCTGGATCTCTGAAAGTACTTCTTCATTGAGAGGGCTGAATACCAATGGAATGGACTCCCAGAATGCCAGTGCAGGGGGAATCTACTGAGGCATTCATAAGTGTATGGACAGATGGTCGCAGAGTAGGGGAGAAAGTTGGGATAGACTAAAAGTAGATTGTTAAATGTACTTAAAGAGTTGAGTAGATGCAGTTAGTGTATTGCATCCTTCTGCCATCAAGCCTGCATAATATAAAAACATGCAATGATTAGATGCATTCTTTACTAATATGTATGTTTGATCGCTGCATCTCATATTGTTTTATATGTACTTTTCTGTCAGTGTAGCACTTTATAACATTTCTACGGACATTAATCAAACCTTTATTTATACAGTGTAACTACGACTGCTTATTCCACTGAGATGGTCTGCTGTACATGTATTAATAGTAAGAATGATGCAACAGTCCTTAGTTTATTTGTTGTTATATTTCTATACCTGATAGATTAATTTCCCATTGCTTATACTGCATTGCAGCATTTGGTGGTGATGCACTCCTCAGTGTGGTGATCTTTGAATGATATGTTAAGCTGAGACCCGATATGCCTAAGTTAGTAGTAGATCAGGTTGATGCCAAAGATTCCCATGGTACTTATTAAAAAGAATAGTGGATCTTTATAAAAAGCATACAATCATCACTGCATAATTAAAAATGCAAATAGCTAAATGCAGAAGAAACAAAGATTTCAAAAAAGGCATTCCAATTTTTTAATCTAAAAAAAAAAAAAACAATAGAAATAAATTAACTGCTACCCACCTCCTTAACCCTCCCATCTCATTTACCATAGCCAATGTTTTATTTTTTTTAATAATGTTAGCTGCATCCCATATTTTACTAAAAAATAACTCTTTAGTCTCTTGTCAGACCTGAAAAATAATCACTATACATGATTTTTTTTAAGTATGGCATACCTGTCCCACTTTCTTTGTAATATCCATAAACAGTGTTTTCCAATTTAACATTCTTTAATATTTTCATAACAGTATATGTTTTCAGTATATTCCACAATTTTCCAACTCTTGGACATTGCAAAAGCAAATGGTTCTTTGTTTTATTAACATTATATTTTATACATATTCTTTAATTTACTGCTTTATACAACATTCCACCTTTAACTGGTAATTATGCAAGCAATAATGCCTGACAGGGTGTGTTTTAATGTGTAATTAATGCCCACCCAGGGGTGTTATGAGGCCCGATGCCACATCACTAGCTCCTTTAAAGAAATTGACTCTTTTTTTGATTTTGTTCATATAATTCCTTTTCTCATTTAACATGCTCTTCATTGTCCTCATTCAATAAAATCTGCAATTTCTTTAATCTTTTGTTTCTAATTTTCTTTTCCCTAAACACACATCTCTCTACCTCCATATATACTTTTAACATTTTTTGTACTTAACCCACCACTTCACTCAATTTTCATACATAATCCATTTTGTGTCTTCTTCTCAACAGCTTTTTCACTTCCCTCTCAAATTCTTCTATAATATGTCTTCCTTTGGCATTGTATGTCCTTTACCTTGTGCTATTACATCTTTATTCACCCCCCTTTTCTTGCTCAGATGCCCTCATGCTCTATAAAGTTTGATTTTAACTTCCTCCCTTTATTTCCTTTAAAGTATCTGAAAACATTGTACAATCTACTTCTATTCTTACAATGAATCTTATGTATGTGAACTCCCTTTATTTCCCTGTCATCTCTCCCACCTTCAAAACAAATTTCAATTTATTTCTATTCATAGAAATCTTTCCTATCAATTTTTTAATATTGGATCTAAAATCTCCTATCACAATATTATGGATATTTACTATTTCATAAGGTTTAACTTGTTCAAATACCTTTTTCATTTCTTTAGCATGCATATATATATGCATACATTATAATAATTCTTATTGAGTCACCTTAATTTTTAATATTCAAGACAGATAGATACATATATTGCTTTAACAGTCATGTGATCTGATACCTTTACACAATCTTGTTTATTTAAAATGTCTACCCCTGAACATGTTTCCACTCCCCACCTTCCACACATTGTTTCTTCTCCATAGTCTTTCAAAATGTTGATGTTTTCTTCCTTTACAAATCTTACATTCACCAAACATATATCCGTTTCTAACCCATTATACTACTTATTAGTCACAATTCTTCTTATATGATTTACTAAACTTAAGGACACTAATATCGTTCCTTTTTTTCTTACTTTTAAAGTTCTCACCAGCCTTTCCTTTTCTAGGGCTTAATTCTCACCTTCTCATCTTTGCTTTTATTACTGAAATGGGTACTTTTGTACTTTCTTTTGCCCTTCCTCATTTTACTTTTCCTGTTCATCTTGATGAACCTATTCTTCCATGGTAGCAACCCACCTTTATTTTAGTAACATTATCGCTTTCATTTTGATTCATTTTTTTGTTCCACATTCCCCAATTTGACATTTTCTTCTTTTTCCCTATAATCCATCGAAAAATGTTGCCTTGTTTACAATTATAGCATTTTGTGACACAAAAGGTTTTCAGCAATGTCACCTTTTTCTTCACATTGTAAACATCTCCCATTATTACATTTCTCAATTAAATGACCTTCTGTGTCACAAAGAATGTCTTTGGTTAATCTGAATATCTCAACCCCCCAAATTCCATCAATATTAATAGCACTAGAGATATGCAAAATGTTGCCGTTTTCCATTTTCAGTCACAACATATTGCCGTCCACCAGTCCATACTCCCATTCTCTATGATTTTCACAGTCACATCTACACTTTGATAGTCTTTAAATAATCTTCTACAGCTTATTTTTCTACATCCATTCTAAACTGCACATTAACTGTTTATAGGTTCATAGGTAGGTACTAGGCCATTGGCCCTAGGGCCTACATAAGCCTAGCCAAAAATGTACCCTGGCTTTTGCCACCCAAGAAAATTATTTTCTTGTATCCCAGTCAAGCAGAGCCACAGAAGTGATCCCCGGGGTGAATTTCCTATCTCCCATCATCAAGATTTTTCTTGAAGAGTGCTAGTGAGGAGCTTTGTTTGACATAGGTAGGTAGTTTGTTCCAGAGTATGGAAAGTCTCTGGGAAAGAAATCTATCCCTCCAGCATGTTCTGTTTATTGTGGTGACAAGGCTTAGGTCCCTAGAGTGTGTAGCATGGAGGGAGTTGGATTTCTGTAAATGGAGCATATCCAACAGCTCTGGGTTTGACATAGCTTTGTATGTTAGGCAGAGATCGCCTCTGAGTAGACGATATGAGAAGGAGTAAAGCTGGAGTTTTTTGAGACAGTCTGCATAGGACATCTGTTTGAGGCCAGTAATCCTCTTTGTGAGGTATTTCTGTGGCCTTTCCAGTTGTTGTAGATGTCTTGTGAGGTACATACCAAAAGGGGCGTTGTACTCTATAATGGGTCTAATGAGTGACGAGTAGAGGGGAACAATGACCTCTTTTTTCTTGAATGAGAAACCTTTTGTGATTAGGTGTGCCAGATAGAAGGATTTCCTGACTACTGTGGCAATGTGATTATCAAAGGAGAGACTACTGTCCACCTGTGTCCCAAGGTCTCTTAACACACTTTTAGTCTTAAGTAGACTACCGCCTATGTGGTAGTTCATGGGTACAGAATTTTTACCAAAGGGGATGACAATGCACTTTTTGACTTTCAGCTTGAGACCATGGATTTCACACTGGGCATCTGTCTCAGTGAGGCCCTTTTGTAGGATGTCCACATAGTTAGGAGTTTCGATTATGGCTCCTAGTTTGCAGTCATCTGCAAACTTCATTAGCCAAAGACCTTCTGTGTACTGAACCCTGTGGTACTCCACTTGTCACTGGTCTGAAGTCGGATTTAGAGTCTGCTACTTTCACAGTGTGGGTTCTGTCAGTGAGCCAGTTGGCAACCCATCTTGTGACATAGGGATTTATACCTAGCTTAGTGAGTTTATCTATAATTCCAGAGTGGGGGGGGGTGTCGAAAGCTTTGGCGAGATCTAGATAGGTTGTGTGTACCACCTTACCCTCGTATACGGCTTTGGTGACTGCTTCAAAGAAGTCTACCAGGTTTAGGAGACATGATCTGCCTTTTACAAACCCAAACTGGGTGGAGTCCAGAATTTGGAGATTACCAATGTCTTTGTTTTTAAGTTCCATGATGATACGTTCCATGGGCTTGCAGACCAGGCTCATCAGGATAATGGGGCGGTAGTTCCCTGGGTCCGTGGTGGCTCCTCCTTTGTGGAGTGGGATAACCATCGCTGTGTGCCATTCAATGAGCACAAAGCTTGAGGTGAGGCTATGATGGAACATGATATTTAGGTGGGGTGCCAGTTCATTCTGTAGTTCATGTAGAACACAGCCTGTGATGTTGTCAGAGCCCATGGATGCTGTGTCCTTGGCTTTGGAGAGTGTGGTTTTTACCTGTGCAGCTGTGATTACAGGAAATTTGCATTCTTCCGGTATAGAGATGGGCCTTTTAGGAGATGAGAGGGGGGTAAAGGTAGCACTGAACCTAACTGCCAGGATGTTGGCAATATCAGTTGGTTCTGTATATTTAGTGCCATTCTGCTGTAACTCAGAGCAGATCTGAGTGTTGCCATTGAGATTCTTGACATAGCTATAGAATGCTCTGTGGTTGTCTTTACAATTTGTTTTTGTAACTAGCTTTGGAGGATTTTATGAGGGATCTCAGCTTCTTACTGAGGCTGACAAGGGAGTTCCTCCAATCATGGGATGTTACTCTTTTTTGCAACAGTTTCTTTCTCCTGTTGTAGAGTTTGTTTATGGCAGGGGACCACCAGATTGGCTTCCTTTTTTTGGAGGATAGCATCTTGGTTCTGTTAGGGATAGCATGATTCATGCACTCGTGTAAGTGCTTATAAAGTGCATCTGTGTAGGATTCAACAGTCATACCTCTATTGTCTGTCTGCATGAGTGCTGTGAAGTTTGCCACGTCTGTCTTAAGAAGCATGAAGTTGGCTTTGGAGAAATTTTTTACGGTGGTTTCCCTAATGGGGGACGGGGGCAGAATGTGGATATCTAAGGTGATTAGCTTGTGGTCGGATCTGACCAATGAGGAATTGACCACTGGTGTGGAACACTGGTCGCCCATGTTGGTAATGACCAGGTCTAGGATATTGCTGCCCCTGGTGTGGGTGTGGAAAAGTTGATCTAAGGTGTTGGAATTTATAAATCCCAGAAAATGTTGAGCAAAAGAGTTAGTACATGAGTAGTTTTCCCAGTTAATGGTGGGGTAGTAGAAATCGCCCATTATTAGGGTGTTGGGTTGTACCCTAACATATTCCAGTGTATCAAGAAATGAGGAGTGGGAATCCTGGGGCATGGTGGGGGATCTATAGCAAGCTGCAATTTGGATTGCAGTCTTGCCCAGAGTTAGGTGGCTGAAAGGTGTGGTATGAATTATAGCCTAGTAATGCAGGGGTGCTCTCTGGAGCCTTGAACCAGGTCTGTGTCACAGCACAGATGTCAGTGTTCTCCATTTTTAGGAGTGCCTCGAGTGAGTGAATTTGGAGGTTTAAACTTCTAGCACTGAGTAGCATTAACCTCAGATTTTGCTTGCTTGTACCTGTTACAGTGGTGAATTTGTCATTTGAACCTTGCCTAAAAAAGGCACTATAGGGGTGGCAAGAGCCTTAGCCAGTATCCAGAATCCCAAGGGTGGCAGGTGCAGGCCATCTCTGGCAAAGCATCATGGTCTGTCGATCATGTCATCCCAGGCAGACAGATACTGGATCCCCTTAGAATGACACCAGAAGCTTAGCCAATTGTTGAAGTCAATCATTTTGTCCTTGTACTGTGGTATCACTCTGTGTGATGGCAGGATGCTCAAGATTGGAGAGTTCCTCCATGTCTCTTTTCATGTAGTCCAGGGAGGTATGTCCCAGGTCATTCACACCAACATGGACAATGACAGAGTCATATTTGTACTTGTTGTGGAGTGACCTGATTATGTGCATTATGTGGTGGATCCTGGCACCTGACAAGCAGCTTACAGTAACTTTCAGCTTGTTTAGACTGGTGAGTGGAACATCAGTGTGCCTGACTATAGAGTAACCTATGACTAGAGTGTTGGGTACGTTGTTATGCCTTATGGGCTGTGGTTGAGTGGCACACTGAGTTTGTGGGCTGTGTATCATTTGGGTTGTGTTGGGGGTAGAGGTTACTTGCGTTTCTGCTTTGGAGGTCTCTGTTGCTAATGAAAAGTTTTATTGAGAGCCTCCATGAATATAGGTGTGGGGTTTGTGTTTCTATGTGTGCGTTTTGGTGGTGTAGGTTTTGAGGAACTATGTGATAAGTGTGGTGTAAGTGTTTGCCTTCTCCCCTTGACTGTCTAGTCCAGTCTTGGGAGAAGACAGCTTTGCTTCCAGTTTGGCTATATAAGTGTATCTCACACAGATTGTAGTGTTGGATGGTAGGAGGAGAGGGTTGTCTGGGTACATGAGACAATTGCTGCATTTCCCCAAAATGCCCAGATTTATCAGGTAGACAGGAGAAAACACCAGGAGCTGACCCTTAGACATGCCTGGATAGGTGCTTATTTATTAAGTACTAAAACTGTTTTCCTCTAGACAAGTGAGGAAAGTTGAGTGCTGTAGTAATTTGTAGCTTATTTAGTATTTACAATGAGCTCTTAACAAGTGCTGAGCTCAGAGAAACATATCTGAGTGCTAAAACTAAAAAAACTGGCTAGTTCTAGGGGAAAATTTCAAGAGCAGACTCTATGGCACCAGGAATAGTCTAACCCCAGCTAAGCGGCGATGCATAAAGTGTATTTTATTTTTAATATAACAGTAGCAAATGAGCAAAGTGATTTAAACAAATTAACCAGCTAAGCAATAAAAAGCTATAAACTGAGCCCCTTTCCAGCAGTCTTCGATCAGACAAATTCTAACTGCACACTCCATGTTTTATGCAGAATACACAATGTTATTCCAAGAGAAAGTGTTTCTTTACTTTTTCATTCTTTCAAAAACTTTCCCATCCTTTCCTCAGTCTAAAAAGTAAATTCATAAGTAGATGTCCTTGCATTCACTGCTGCAGTATTCTAACATATGGGATTCCCTGCCATAGAAGCTTGCCATTTAACAAAGTCTCCTGTTGCTTTAAAGGTATGCCAAACATCATCCGAATTCTCCTTGCATAATGTAGGGCAGAAGGGGATGTTCAGGGTTACCAAAAACCGAACTTCTTTGCTACCATTCCAAACGTATCTTTTCGCCGTTGTTCTGTTTACCTGTCTCCATTTTCCACTAGTTGAATGCATTTTTATTTTCCAGTTACTGCCTATGTTTATTTGCTGACTTCTTGCAGTTGCAGATAAGTGCCCCATTGGAAATATTGTTTTTTCTTGTTTTTTTTTTTTTGTTCCTTGGGGTTAATGTCATCCAGGAGAGGTAAATGCCGGTGTGAGAGACAGATTCGCCATAAAGACAGCCACGATAAGTGTCTCTCTAACCTTGGAGCTTCTCATGACCACACTTCTTGTTGGATTTGTCAGGTGTTCATCCCAAAAGCCCTTCACAGTAGGCTTTCTTCTAGTTCCTTCTATCTTGAGAACCAGCATCTTGAGCTAACCACTAAAGACGCAATGGAAGGAATCTCCCGCCCCAAGGGTCAGCTGTTAGAGAAGAAGAAAGTGAGGAAGGTACGACCAGAATCTTCCACTGTCCAGCCTCTGCCAGGTGTTTCTCCCAAGTTCATTACAAACCCAGAGGCTTGCCCAGCTGTGATGTCAGACTTCTCTGTCATGACCACATTGGAGGCCAGTGAGGATCCAGCTGGCAGCACATCTGAAGAGGCTTTGCAAGCATCCATCTAAGACATTCAGGGGAAACACGGATGTCTTTTCCTGAGGAGCCTAGTGGAGTTCCTCAGTTTGTTGTTGGGGAAGAAGTTTCTACTACGGTTCTCAACTGTCATCCTGGGTCTGAGCCTTCTCAATTTTTTGAGGGGTCTGTGATGCCCCTGCACTGGCCCAGTAATCAATGAGCTTTAATCCTCACCACTAATACCAGTAAGGGAGATGTACATTGGGAGGATGACAAATAAACACACAGTAAAGTATAATTTCCCTTCAGAGCACACAGAGATCACAGTCAGTCTGGGTATGGTTTCTCCTTCTTTATCCAGATCCACAATAAGACTCCACACTGGCACAGCTATAGGGTTAAGATCTCAACCGAGTGGTCAAGCCAAAACCTCCAGCACCCTCTCTGTCAAACCAGTGCTTCATGCCCCTGCCCAAGTAGCTGACACACACACACACACACACACACACACACACACACACACACACACACACACACACACACACACACTGAGAATTCATTTATATACAAACACACAGACACTTCTGGGGAAGGCTGACACAGGTTTGCTAGCTATGTCCTCTTCTGCCCATACTATAAGGTAGTAATCACTGCCACCAACCACCCTTTATCAGCTACTTTAAGGCCCTCCCCAAAGGGTGACCAATCTTACTGTATAATGTTACTGATATCCAAATGGTAAAGTGACCAAAACTTTTAAGGCTATTTAGAATTTGCCTGTACAGTGTCACCAAATACATATGCAAGTACACTAAGAGTTTAAATATACCCAAAAACAAACCAGCCACACCTAGAAGGTTAAAATATATTTAATAATACATAATAAAAAACAAGACAATACTCAATAACTCACACAGTGACAACAGAATTCAGAATCACAGGAAATGCTTTAAAACAACATTGCAGGACAGTCTCACATAAATACAGACAACATCCAGACTGATCTTAGTATTTCCTATCTATCCCTAAGATAGATATATGATTTAAGTTTTACTTACACATCAAGGCAAATACAGATGAGAAGTACTGAATGAATGATTACAGGTCCAAAACAAGATACAAAATGCATAGACTTTCTCTGGGGAGATAGTTCTTAAATTACTATCAAACATTTCTGCTGGGTTATCTCAGATTACATCATTCTTGTCATCTCTACCTTCAGTTTCCAGGCTATCAGGAACTTAAAATGTAACACCTGCATGTTAAAAATACTTATCTGTCAGAAGTTTTGCCTAGAACTGCAAGTCATAAAACAATTAAACACTTTTACCTTGGAAACCTGCAATTGTTTCTGTTTCCAGACAATATAAATAATTTCTAGCTACAGACATTCTTTCTCTTTGCTGTAGAAAACACAGTTGTAAAACTTTTTACGTCAGTTTATTTTCTTTGAGTTTTGCAAGTTAACTCTGTATGTTCCAACTTCTACCATGAAAACATACATTTGCATAGGCATATAGTCCACATACATTTCTGCTCTTCTCCAGCAGGGTGCACTGTGGTTAAATTTTTGAAGCTCAACACACAACATACAGTTTACTTGCATTTGTAAGATAAGCCTATGGATCATAATAATATTTACAATGACAGAGAAGTAATTACAAAATTCTAGCTAGCTGGGCTGGCAGCTTCACAGGGACGTTCTTTTAAAAAAGAAACAAAAATGTAAACATGTTTCTTATTCTCTTTGGGATCCACAAAGTGAGTTGCAAGCCTTCACTCAGGAGCTATTTATTGCTTTAATGTCATTAAAGCCTCCTCATGGGGTTTCAGTTCCTGCTCCTCCTTGGCCCTCTACTCAACTTAAAAGGCCTAAAAATGAATGCTCTTTAGTTGACATGTAAACATTGAGAACTCACAACTCTGAAGTTATGGAAAAGCGATTTTTTTTCCCTGGGAAAAAAAATCTATGTTCAAAAAAAAAAAAAACACTTACAAAAACAAAATAAAGTGGGAGGCTTCGCCCCCCCCCTACTTAAATATACCAATTCCAAGATCACACCACAGTGGAGAAAACAGCAAAGTCCCGAGAATGGCCCAGTGATTGTTTTCCCCTGGGGAAAAAAATTGCTGTTCCGTGACTTCGCTGTTGTGAGCTCTCAGCATTTATGTGTCGACAAAAGAACATTCGCTCTTTAGTCATTTAGATTATATAAAGTAGACCAACAAGGACAATAGAAAGAGAGTATATTTTCTGCTCTTTCCTTGCTAGGGACTTCCTCTCAAATAGTTCATCATTCTATCAAATGTAGTTATGATGCAGCAGATGCCTCTTCCAGGGATGCTTTTTATGGTTCAGTAATGAGGAGGAATTCTTGGCTTAGGCTTCAACCTCAACTTGATGATATTAAAGCTAAGTTGATGGATGCTCCTCTGTATGATAAACTTTTTTGGGGAAGCAGCTGCTAGTTTGTTTAAATCTCTTCAGGACAAGGGGAAGGCCTTACAGAAACTTAAACATGTGTTTGTTTCTACTGTGCCTAAATTTCTAAGCCAGCCTTTGTTTATAGGCAATCCCACCCTTCTACTAAAAGTAAGAATAGTGGCAAATGAGCTCCTCCTGCTAAGGCTACTCAGTTTTCAGGAACTCCGAAGCTTTCCTTTTTGGAGAATACAGGTGCTGCATGACTATTTGTCTCTTCTGATCTACATTCCTCTTCCTGTTTGCCTTTCTCTTTCTCTTCCTGTCTGGTTTCAGATCACTCAGGATTCATGGGTTCTGTCGCTCATTTGTCAGGGGCACTTCATGGTGTGGAAATCCTGTTCTTCTTTTATGGGTATTCCTCAGCCTCCTTGGAAACAACTTCCCTTTTAACCAGAGGTTCTTCAAAATCTCTTGAGTCAGGGTACTATTCAAGAGGTGCTTGTGTCCCAAAGTGGAAAAGGGTTCTACTCAAGACTGTTTCTATTGCCCAGGAAAGAGGGCACTTGGAGATCTATTCTAGACCTCTCTCATCTAAACACTTTTCTGAAAGTGCTTTCCTTTCAGATGTTGTCCCTTCAGATTATGCTTCCTCTCTTGCTCCCTCAAACCTTTCTTGTATCTCTGTATGTCAAGGATGCTTATCTCCATATTCTGATCCATCCCTTTTTCAGGAAGTTTTTGCATTTCTCTGTTGCTTCCTGGCATTTTCAGTTCTCTGCTTTGACCTTTGGCCCTTCTAGTGCTCCAAGGGTATTCGGCAAATGCCTTGCTCCTGTGAGATGAAAGTTCTTCTGCTGGCTCTTCAGGCCTTTCATCCTCTTTTTCTCCGGGGTCGCTCAAGGTTTTCATGGACAATACCACAGTGCTGTGTAATATCAACGAACAGGGAGGAATGAGGTCTTATCTTCTTTGCTGGTTGGCACGTCTGGTATGGGATCTTGCTGCCAAGTGACTCTTCAGGCAGTTTATATCCCTTCCAGCCAGAACACTGTGGCAGACACTTTGAGCAGGTCCTTAACTCAGTCCACTGCATGGATGTTTCACAGTGATGTGTTTCTGGACATTATCCATGAGTGGGGTACTCCTAAAGTGGATCTTTTTGCCTCCACTCTGAACTGACAACTTCCTCTGTTTTGTGCCAGAGTCTCAGGTCCTCTGGTATGGAGGGTGGATGCCCTCTCATTTTCTTGGAAGGAGATATTTCTTTTTGCATTCCCTCCCCTTCCTCTTATTTTGAAAGCCCTGTTCAAAATCCAACAGGATGCTCCCAAAATCTTGTTGGTGACTCCCTTTTGGCCATGACAGCAGTGGCTCCCTCTTCTTCTGCATCCAGCCAGGGACAATCATCACAAGTTACCTCACAGGGTGGATCTAATCACACAAGACAAGGGATCACTTATCCATCCCCACCTATCCATGCTTCACCGGACACTGTGGGTGAAAGGATTTTGATTCCTCATAGACACCTTTTTTATGAGAATGTGCTGCAAATCCTGCAGGATGCCAAACCTACTACTAGGAAATCTTACTCATCTAAATAGAAGAGGTTTTCTATTTGGTGTCTGTCTTGTAACCTGTTCCTTTGGTTCTCTCTTATTTGTGTGAATTGCTCAATGCTGCTTTGGCCTATTCTTTTAAGGTCCACTTTATTTATTAAGTTATTTATTTATTGCATTTGTTAACCGGGAAAGTCCACCGGGCCTAGAAAGAGCCCATTTTCAGTGGATGCTACTTATCAGCTGCAGTATCTCTGTTTGTCTGCCATTTTCTCCTCCTTTAACTGCTAGATTTGTGGTGAAACAATTTCTTGAAGGTGACCTTAATATTAGACCTGCCAGGAAGCCTGTTCTTCCTTCCTGGGATCTTAATTTTGTTTTGGAGTAGTTGACTCAGGCTCTGTTTGAGCCTGCTGCTTCAGCTTCCTTGCAACATTGTTCTTGGAAGACTGTTCTTTTGTTAGCTCTCACTTCTGTCAGATGGGTGTCTGAGTTGCAGGCCTTATGGCTTGTCCTCCTTTTTTGGTCTTTCATGAGGACAGTGTCCTTGTGCACTAACCCTTCTTTTATGCCGAAGGTGGTTAATGAATATCAATCAGTCTATTAATCTGCCTACATCTTTCCCCTCTCTGAAAACAAAAACTGACAGTGAGAGGGTGCTGCATACTTTGGACATGCATAGGCAGCTCAGGGTGTATTTGGATAAGACTAAGGCTATTAGAAAATCTGATCAGTTATTTGTTTCTTTTCATCCTAGATATTTGAGACTTGCTATATCCAAGCAAACTATTTCTTCTTGTATTTCTAGGGCTATTTCCTTTTGTTACGTTTCATAGCAAGCTGACACTTTTTTCAAGGGCTTAGATACTAATTTGATTCTTGAAGCAGCTACCTGAACTTCTGTACATACCTTTACCAAGCACTACAAGTTGGATGGTATCTCTAGAGCTAGAGATGGTTTTGCTAGTTCTGTTCTTTATGGCTTTTTAAGGGACTCTCAAGTTTCCTCTTGAGCTTTGCCATTTTTTCATATAGTAGAATACCGTAGCAGTGAATGTAAGGACATAGTATAGCTGTGTAAAATCTTACCATAATGGTAGATGTCCTTGCCTTCCCTGCTGCAGTATTCTCTCCTTCCCTCCATCCCTCTAGTCTTTTGCCTTTCTGGATGTACAGGTTCCTTGGACTGGTGTTCCTACTGGGACAATCAATTCTGTTTTTAGTAGGCTTGAACATCACCTTTATGTCCTATGTTACACAAGGAGCATTTGTGTGACATTCGGCGTACCTTAAAGCAACAGGAGTCTTTGGTAGACTGGCCGGACATCAGGCTTCCATGGCAGGGAATCCCATATGTTAGAATACTGCAACAGTGAAAGCAAGGATATCTACCATTATGGTAAGATTTTACACAACCGTACTTTTCATTCACCAGAAAAACAAATGCTCTCCTATCCAATGATCTGATCATTTTCATTAATTTCTATTACTGTTCTACAATAGATCAGTGGTCTTCATGGACCAGTTATAAAAATATGGTGAGGAACACCTTTTTGCATTATTGTAGTATGCATCCAAAGTGGCTAAATATCAAAAGAAAAATGTATAGGGTTAGCAGTTTAACTATGGGCCAGGAAGTTAAGGAAGCCAATATGAGACTTCTTGAAGAAAGGTTGCATATAATGGGTTATCCAGGAAACATTTCAATCTCTAAGTTTAGGGGTAATTTTTTTACCAGCAATGATGGTAACTGTTTAAGTTACAAATCAAATCAGCCATGCCACCAGTTTATTATATGGATCCTGGAAATATTAAAATATTTTAACTAACATTACAGCATTTTAACTACAGATTCACAATTAGAAAATAAAGTAGGTTGGTAATTCATGTTCCTTTATAAAAAAATGTGATAATATAAAGGAAATGTTTGCAATAATGACCAGGAGCAGTCCTGGTTCGACTAGCAGTTTAACTTATGACACCTTTAAATGTTCAGTTGTAGTCAGTGCAGGCTTATTGCAGATTCACCTATATTTGTTGTGTGTGTGTATGTGTGTGCGTTTGTTAACACCAACAAAACATAGAAAACAACTGCTCATTATACATGTAATTCTAATTTTATGCTTGTCATATGACTCATTTTATTTTGGCAAAATGAAACGCCACTCGAGGTATAGAATATATTGACATACATACGATATAAAAAAAAAACAAAATAACAGCAGTGCTTTATGTAAGCACTCAACTGAATGTGAGAGATTGAAAAAATATATTTTATGTTTTGGAATGGATCCCATTAAGTTTTAGAGGGGATAGCAGAGAACTCATGTTGGAAGCTATTGAATTACATTGATATGTTTTGTTGGATGCATGTACCTCACCAGGACTGAATTTTAACATCAATTTTAAATTTAATTTAATAGAGCAACAAAATAGTACTAGGAAAGTTGTTGCTTTGTTTTGGAAGTCATGTGATCAAGGGATCAACAGATTTGGTCTTTTCCATAATGAATACATTGCAATTGTGGTGTTTCAAACATCGTCTGAAGAAATCTCTTGATCCAGTAAAAGACAAAAGTGATTATAAGTTTTGTTTGTTTTTAACAAACACAATTTTGATATTTATGTGTGTATAAATATACAAATATATATACATGTATACTAAAATGTGACACCTCATCTAATATGCAATACAATAAACCTTAAAACATTCAGGAAAAACTGCTCAAAACACAACTATTCTAAAAAAAACTTGCAAATACTTTTTCCAGAGGGGCTAACCTTCCCCTCCATATCCCAAACTCCATGATAACACTGACATGGGGAAAGGCCAGTTCCTCACTCCCCACTATTCTAAGATCTTGCATAGAAAAAAGCCAGTAATGTCTAATCAGTTCAAATTCAATCGCAGTTGCTGTCTATTTTTCTCTTCAATAAATATAGTCAGAAACCTAAATGACACCCATGTAAATATATATATATATATATATATATATATATATATATATATATATATATATGTATGGGAGTAAGGCAGTAGGTCGAATGGATATTGCCCCAACACCCAGGAGATAGGCATCATTTAGTTGACACAGACAGGTGGTTCACAGGTGTGACAGATAGACAATCCCTGGGTAAAAGAATATCTCCTTTCCAAGGGGACCGTGCAATCTCCGGGTTAATATAATATAATTAGCAGGGCATGTGGGTGGTGCATGGGGGCTTGCCCCTGGTTTAGTCTGCTCTGGGATAATCCCCAAGACATGTGCAGAATGCGTCGATATCTGTGATTTTTCTGGTAAGTGGCATGGTTAGAAATAGGAGTTACAGGTAGGGTTAGGGTTGGCATGAATTAATAAGCTGGGTAGGGGGATTATATATAATTATATCATGTATAGTCAACATCATAAATAGCTGAAACACAAAAAACATAAACCAGAACATGCCAACAGGTCATAATACTGACAACAGAAAAAAAGAGAAACTCAGTAAATTGAAAATGGACACACATTTCCTTTTCCAATCTACAAACCATATCCCTTCCCATATTTACACCCAATTTGTAAGAAAAGTGATAGCATTACAGAAACGGTTGTTTCATGTAAGGGGCATGGTTAGGGTTAGGAGTTATAAGCAGGGTTAGGGTTAGCATGTATTTGTTAATTTCAGTAGTGGCGGCTTCAATCCATACTCCATATTAGTAATACACACTAACCTTAATCCAGCCTTGTCCCTAAGTCTAATCATGTACCTTATCTTAAAAAAATCCTTTCCATAACACTACAACACAAGACAGCTGTGAGATTCATACACACACAAACGCGCACACACACACACACACACACACACACACAAAGAAACGCACACAAACACACGCACACACACACACACACACACACACACACATAGACATACACACACACATACACAGAAACTACTATCCCTACCAAAAAGACACTTACCTTTGTCAACTAAACTGGAAGTAATTCAATTGGCCATTTGTACAATCTACGTTTTGCACAAACTGCTGTGCAATACACTTTCTTGACCAAACAAGTGTTCAACCCAGTGTTGTGTATCTACATATATCGGAGTACTGACTTTTATCAAAAGTATGTTGGTCAACATCTGTTTAGTCAACAAATTTAGTCCACTAAGCAGATTGTCTACAGGTGTATGAGACAGCACATTTTTCAGGGCTGTGGAATATGCCCTTTCCCTGTATTGTGTATCTTGGAGTTATTATATGCACACACACACACACACACACACACACACACACACACACACACACACTGTGTGTGTGTGTGTGTGTGTGTGTGTGTGTGTGTGTGTGTGTGTGTGTGTGTGTGTGTGTGTATGTGAAATTAGTAGGGATATGTCAGGGGGTGCAGAAGGTCTTGTTCTCTACAAGAAAATTATGATTTTTTTCTGTTTTATTAGTTTTAATTTTGCAGACGCCGAGGTTGTAGCTCAGTTCATTCGTAGTAGCATATCGACATTTGCATTGTTGCTGTTTGGGTCTTTCAGTTAAATTCAGTAGAGCCATATCTATGTATGTATGTATATCTAAATCTGTCTGTCTATACATATGCATGTATATGCGTCTTCTTTAAGTGTTCTGAATATCAGTACAATATAATAACAGAAATGATGTCAACAACTTGTCGTACATGCTTTAATTGCCATGAATGCATATAACTGTAAAACAGGGATGTTTGCAGGAATTCAAGCTCCTGTACTCCTATGCTAATTATACGTACTATTGCTGAGGTCACAGAATAATGGTAAACGGGCAAATTTGTCAACCCAGGGGATTGTGAGATGTCATATACCTGTAGACCATCTATTTTGTTGACAAACCTAATGGCTCCCACATAGATAGATGGATAGACTGATAGATAGACTGATAGACTGATAGACTGATAGACTGATAGACTGATAGACTGATAGACGGATGGATGGATGGATGGATGGATGGATGGATGGATGGATGGATGGATGGATGGATGGATGGATGGATGGATGGATGGATGGATGGACAGATAGACATTAGATAGATAGATAGATAGATAGATAGATAGATAGATAGATAGATAGATGGATAGATAGATAGACAGATATAATTATTTCCAGGTCTGGAACCTCTCTTAACTGTTCCTACACCTATCATATTTTAACAACTAAGAGTGGTTGACAGGGGTGCTTAACCTCCACATAAAAAAATAAAAAAAATTGACAGTTATGACTGCCCAGTGGATTGCATCATGTGTTTATTTTCCAGGAAACTGCTCCACAAATCTCTTTCACATACCTGATAATATGACATGAAAGCTGCTTTTTGTTGAAATAACTTGAGGTGATGGTGTCACTATGTGTGACCTAACAAATTTTTGTAAAACTTTTTCTCTGCTATGATGTCTTTGCACTCATTCAGCTGGATAACAGCCTCCTCTGTTTTCAGAAGGGACAACAAGGGACAGTAGAGTATCAAATGCAGTTTTTGATATAACAGATGATTGTGTATGCCTGGCTTGAGCTTACTGTTTCTCTTTACATTATTCATGGATGGTGGATTGTGTTCCTGTCTGTAATTTTTTTGTTGAATTCATATGTGGGGAAGGGTGGAGAGAGGGGCTGAGTCGGCCAACTCTTGCTTTGAAATGAAGCTACTCTATATTACAATGCTGTGTCTGCACTTTGTGATAGTAACATACAACAGCTGGTCTTAGAGTATTGACAAACAATATATGTATGCTGTTGTTGTGTCTTTCGGCTTTTCCCGGTTAGGGGTCGCCACAGTGGAATTCCGGTCTGCTAATGATTGGCAATAGATTTTAACTTGCCGAGTTGCCGGCCCTGACGCACAACCTTCAACGAAGGTACGCCCATTCATGCATGTCTCCACACAGAAGACGCTCTAGCTGAGAATCGAACAGGACAACGTCTTACTGTGAGGAGACAATGCTACCGCAGCACCACCACCACAGTACAAATAATATATGTATGTATATATTTATATTTGTCCCTATCAATAGACTTTTTAACAGAGAAAGATAGTAGCTGTTACATTTAGTAGTCAGTAGCCTGGGATGAAAAATAAGTATTAGGGCTACTGGCTACAATGAGCAGTGCATTAAGGGGTAAAAAACAGAAAGTGAAAACTGTAATGCAGTTGTCAGCATACACACACACACACACACACACACACACACACACACACACACACACACATGTTGACTGTATACTCAGGACATGGTTTGGTTCATCCACAACATGGAAGAACACAAAAGTGCTCTTACCCAAAGACATTATTTAAGAAAGGTAAGTCATTTCTTTCTTAAGTAATGTTGTTGTATGATAGCAATAACCCATGCCTGTGGAGGCCACAAATGGGTGGATTATTGCCCCCATGATCAAACCACACACCAGCAATGGGTGCATTCTGTGAAACCAACACCCAGGCATATGTATTGCTAAATTAGAGAATGGGCAAAGTGTCCACCTTCACTCTGACTGGAGAATGACCATTCTCCTGCAGGCTGTTAATGTACAGATAATGTCTGGTAACAATAAAGTTTGCAGCTTTACATCAGCATATTCAGCTGCAGTAAGGCTAAGACAGAAAAAGCAAATGTTTGCCACTTTTTTACGCTTGTTAAACATAGCTTGCTTCTTAGCGAATATAAAATTTAAAAAAAAGTAAATAAAGAAAATATACAAAATACGCTTCTATATTTGTATCCATTCATGAGAGAGCGAGGTCAAAAGAGAGTGTAAGCAAGAGAGAGAGACAAAGAGAGCACATAGTAATGTGTTTCAGCTTCAGTAGACTGTCTATCTGTCTGCATTCCCCAAGCAACAAGTATAAAACTCTAATGTCTGGCATAATTGACTGACTTTAATCCTCAGACATTTACCAGCAAATTAATCCTTTTACAAGAGACAGACCAGAACTATGTGGCAAAATCATGGATTGTAAAGAGGCATTTTGCATGTGTGTGTGTGTGTGTGTGTGTGTGTGTGTTTGTGTGTGCACGTGCGTGCGTTTGTGTGTGTGTGTGTGTGTGTGTGTGTGTGTAGACAGTAAATACGTATATAACCTATATTTTAGATGTAAAATACTTCCTCCAACAACAGTTACATATGCTAAAGCAATTTTGAAACATTAATTGGAAGGACTATTTTATATCAAAAATGTATATAGCAATAATAATCATCATCATAAATCAAATACAAAGTAATTTAATAAATACCCTAGGCCATTCTCTAAGCACAATAATGTCCTCCAGGATTTGTGTTAATGGGAAAATAACGTCCTTCCAGGGGGCCTTCCCCCTGTGATGTCAGGATTCAAAACACCTCAGAACACTTCTGGGTGGACATTATTTCCCCAGTAGCACATACCTCGTTGGGCATTATTGCTCGTAATCTATACACCATAGAATTTGATGATTTTTTTGATGTCTGAACTGAAGGTGGTTTTCTAGATGATTTTATTTTTTTTTTTATTTTGATTTATGATGTTATCTACAGCTTTGATGCACTGCCGTGTATGTGTGTCATTATACACTGATTTGGTTATAGGATTTTTTTAATTATGTATTATCTATGATTCAGACATTCATCCCTATTTTAATAACTGATAATTTGGATAATATAAAAGGCATTGCTGCTTAATGCAAGGAGCCTTAGCAAAATATTCCACTCCCTGTAGGTACTCCTTTACCCTGGAATGCACTGATGCAAGCATAGTCATGAAGACCTGTTTTAAGATTATTCATAGTACCCCATCAGTACAAAAATTCAGTGCCTGCTATGTATTCGGGCCCATCACACTAGATGAAGGCACCAAAGGTGTCTCCACATTAGTCATACAAAATTTCACCTTCAGACTTGTTAGACAGGATAATGAGCTGAAACTCTTCCCTGCCCGGCTTAGCATTAACAAAACCCTTTATCACATCATAGCTTAATATAAAACTCCCTCTATGCCCCACTTAGCCAACAGTTCTTATCTGATTAGTTTGGAGTTCCTATGCCTTCACCCAAACATCATTCTTCTATAAGGCTTCAACTACCCCTCCATCAGCTGGGATAGCTTATATGTCCAGAGATTTCTGGACTTTATAAACATCCTGGACTTAGTTCTCACCAGTATCAGACAGAGAAGTTCCTCACCAGTTGTAAATTCCTTCATAATCAAACTAGACCATAGTAAGTCACATGCCATGAATGATATGACAGAAGCTTCCTGCATTAACTCTCCATTTAAAGAGTATGTAATCTACTGCGACTGAATTATGACTCCTCTGTGTATCTATAGTTATCAAAAACACTCTTGCTAAACTTAATAAGGAACTCTGATCAAATAAATCAAAGGTAGGTATGAGGCAAAAATAGTCATCTGGCCTAAATACAACCGCAAAGCCTTCTTTAACTATGTTACAATCCTCAAAAACAATGCCCAGTACTGCACAGAGCTAATAAATTGGGTCTATATCAGAACATCGAAGTTTGAAAACTTCGAATGTTCTAATATTGACCCGTTTTAATCGAATGCTAAAAATTGCGAAGCTGCAGAACACTGAATTTTTTCCTTGGGAAAGAATTTGGTTGGCCGGTTCTGTGGCTTCGCTATTTTCAGCATTGTGGTGGAAAATTACGGGTCGGGTTCAGGTAAGTGTGCGATTGTGTGGTTGTTAGGATTAGGGCATGGGTTAGGTGAGTTAGGGTTAGGGTGCGGGTTAGGTGAATTAGGTTTAGGAGCAGGTTAAGTGAGTTAGGGTTAGGGCGCTGGTTAGGTGAGTGTGCGATAGTGACGGACCTTAGGGTTAGGGTTTGGGTTAAGGTAAGTGGATAGATAGTAGTGTATGTATAGTTTAGTGTAGGGTTAGTTGTAGGATTATAAGTGTATGTGTGTGTATTGTTGTTTTTTAGGTGTGCTTGTGTTGTGTGTATGTGTTTCAGAATAGCACATTTTTTCCCCAAGGAAAAAATTTGCTGTTCTGAATGTTCGATATTATGTGGTTTCGATATTTTAGGCTCGATGAAATAGCGTTCGGTATTTTCATCTTTCAATAACGTGATATAAACGCAATAAATCATATCACATACTCAGACCCAAAGTAGATTGCCAATCTGCTCACAGATAAATTTAGCTCTAAGTTCACCCCTCCTCACATCTACACCCCCACTAAATCTTCCCAGAACAAGTCCTCAAAGCACTATCTGGATAGCATACAAGGATGCCTACTGGCTAATCTGAAACAGGACCTCCCAGACCCCCTACAGAGGTTAGTAAGTGTCAGCCTCCAAACAGGCTTTGTATCAGACAAATAGAGGACAGCAGAAGTCACTAACCTGCAGAAAGTCAGGGCATCAGTTAACCCTGGGAGAAATGCTCCAGGTACATGTTTTAGTAATATGGAAGGAAACCGGAGCACCCAGAGGAAACCACACAAATGCAGGGGGGACATGCAGACTCCCCACAGAAGGCATCCCAGCTGAGAATTGAACCAGAGTGAGGCAACAGCGTTAATCACTACACCACTGTGCCATCTCACCTGTTCCCAAGAGATAAATAAATAAACACTAGGCAGAAGGCTGGTGTCTGGTATGCTTGGGATATTGTAGGTGGGGATAAGGGGGTGAAGTCTGCACTGAATCCATCAGCTAGCTGGTTGGCGATATCTTTCAGTGTAGTATGAGTGATCCCATTTACAACCAGTTCAGCACATTGCTTGGCATTCCCTTTTAGACTTCAGGCATTGTTAAAGAATGCCTTATGATTATCCTTGGCTAGGAATGTGATTTTAATTTTATAATTTGCTTTAGAAGACTGTACAAGATTTCTGATTTTCTTGTTTAGGCTTTGGAGCGAACTCTTACTCTGCAGAGTGATATCCCTCTTGATTTTGGGCAACAGTTTTTCCTCTTGTTATATAATCTGTTTATACTTGAAGTCCACCATGGTGGCTTGTTTTTAACAGAAGACCTGGTTCTGAAATGGTCAGGTACAGCAGAGTTTATGCAGTCGCTTAAGTGTTTGCACAGGGCATTTGCATACACTTCTGCATAGTGATCATTGATGTGATCGAAGGAGGTATGAAGCTTTTTATACCATTGCTTAGTAAGCTGTAGTTAGCTTTGGTGAAGTTTTTTATTATTTTTGTTCCTGTGAGGGTGTCAGTTCCAGTAGTTACTTCAAAGGAGACTGATTTGTGGTCTGACCTAACCAGGGATGGCATTACGCATGGGGAAGTACAGCAACACCCCCATGTTGATGAGTACTATGTCCAAAGCATTAGAGCCCCTAGTGTGGGTGCAGACAATTTGTTCCAGAGCATTTGTGTTAACAAAGTCCAGGAATCTGTCAGTGCATGTGTTGTTGCTCATGTATGTCCCCTAGTCTATGGAAGGATAGTTGAAATCTCCCATGAGTAAGGTGTTGGACTGTATGGTGAGGGATTCCAGTAAATCAAGGTAGGCGGTGTGCTTATCCTAGTTTTTGGTGGGGGATCTATAGCCAACAATGATATTGTATAGTACTTTCCCAACAGTTAATTGGACATGGAGTAGTTCGAGACAGTCATGCTATCTGATAAGCCTCAAGGTGTATTTGGTTTTAATGACGAGGGCTACACCTCCACCTTTGGTTCCTTCTTACTCATTTTGAGGTTTAAATGTGTGGAACGCATTGTAGCCTTGCACAGCCAGGGTACTCTCAGTGGCCTTGAGCCATGTCTTGGTAACTGCATAGATGTTAGCATCTTCTAAGGTGAGGAGTGCTTCCATGGAGTACAGTTTTGTGTTTAAACTCCTGGCATTAAGCAGCATGACCTTGAGTTTGTCTCGATTAGATAATGTTATGTTAGAAAATGTGTTGTTTTTACATTGCCTAAAAAAGGGGGGACAGGTGCAAAGCATCTGTAGCAAACCAGCAAGGTCTTTCTACCATATTCTCCCAGGCTGACAGATACTGGATCCCCCTGGACTGGCATGAGAAGCTGAGCCGGGTCTATATTAGAAGAATGAATGTTTAGGTGATCGAACACCTAAATATTGATCTTCTAATATCAAAAGCAAAAAAAACGCAAACAGATGATTTAATGCACTGGATTTTGCCATTTTGTGTATTGTAGAGCGATCTCAGAGTTGGTATATTTAGTTAGGGTGTGTGTGGGGGGGCACAGCCCATGTTTTCCCTGGGATGTTCAATGTTTTATGGTTTGATATTGGAAGATCGATGTTTAGGTGTTCGATCACCTAAACATTCGATCTTCTAATATAAACCTGCTGAGCCAATTGTTGAAGTCAATCGTTTTTTATTTATATTCTGGAACAATCCTGGGTGAAGGTAGGATACTACTTAGGTCTAGGGACATATCTGTCTGGGACACATAATCAGTGAGTTCAGTCATATCTCTCTTTATGTAGTCCAATGAGGAACATCTCAAGTCATTCATTCCAATGTGGACCATGACAGAGTTATATTAGTACTTGTTGAGTGACTTGAGTACATGCATGATTTGTTGGATTCTAGCACCTGATAGTCAGCTGACTGTGATCTTCGCCTTGTCCAGTCTGATGAGGGGACATCTGTGTGTCTCCCTATGGAGTCACCTATGTCCAAGACATTTGATGTGTTTTGCCTTAGGTCAGCAGTCCCCAACCACTGGGCCATGGAGCACTTGGTACCGGGCCGTCAGGTATGGAGTGAAACACAAAAGTGAATGTGTGTATGAGTGTGTTTAAGTTTCATTCTGCACGTGTGAGTGAATGTGTGCATGAAAGCAAAAGAGTGTGTGTGTGTGTGTGTGTGTGTGTGTGTGTGTGTGTGTGTGTGTGTGTGTGTGTGTGTGTGCGCGCGCGCGTGCGTGTGAGATCAGAGAATAGTGAGAGTGATGTATGAATGAATATGTAAGTAGGTGTGCGGCATGTGGGAGTGACAGACAGTGAGAGCGATGTGTGAATGAATGCAGGTATGAATGAGGAAGTGACTGTGTGTATATGAGATCGGGAGAGTGAGAGCGATGTGTGAATGAATGCAGGAATGAATGAAGAGGTGACTGTGTGAATGTGTGAAATCAGAAGAGTGAGAGTGATGTATGAATGAATGTGTAAGTGGGTGTGGTGCATGTGGGTGTGACAGACAGTGAGAGTGATGCATGAATGAATGCAGGTATGAATGAAAAAGTGACTTTGTGTGTATGTGTGAGATCGGGAGAGTGAGAGCAACGTGTGAATGAATGCAGGAATGAATGAAGAAGTGACTGTGTGTATGTGTGAGACTGGAAGAGTGAGACTGATGTATGAATGAATGTGTAAGTCGGTGTGTGATGTGTGGGTGTGACAGGCAGTGAGAGTGAAGTGTGAATGAATGCAGGTATGGATGAAGGAGTGACTGTGTGAGAGATTGGAAAAGAGTGAGAGAGATGTGTGAGTGAATGCATGCATGAATGCAAAATAGATTGTGTGTTATGACTTCCAGTACCTGCCACAGATCTGAGCAAAAGCCCTTATGTGTGTATTTTAACAGGTAGATGCAAAATCCTGCCAACTTCCAGTAATGGGGGTTTGCTTAGTAACTAGAAGTCAGATAACCAGAAGTGATGTCATTCTGCAAGCTATCCCAGAGCTAGTATTTGAGATAATATTTTGAGAAGTCTCTTAGTGAGACTGAGAATTCTGTATTCTGTCTTGAGCCTGACAACAAGGGACCATTCACCACATCATCTGCCTTGCTCTATGAAGTAAGTAGGGAATAATGACTCTGTTACATGCATTCAAGAATATAGTAAAGCTTTGTTTAGATACTGTTTTATTGTTTTTCTTTATTTTTCTGCATTTGTCCTTCAATGTTATTTGAAATATTTCCTGTGGTTTTGAACTATGATGTCACTGCGAATAGATATTTAATATTGTCTTTTTCTTTTATTGTTCATTATTAAATATTGAGATATATATATATATATATATATATATATATATATATATAAAATACAAAATATGTATAAAATATAAAATTAAATATTTAAACTTTTCATTGTGGCTGATCTTCATAGAGATATTTAAGTTTTGAAAGTATTTGCATATTTATTTGGTGACACTGTGCGTGCCACTCCTAGTAGCCTTGCTCTTGGTCAAACTACCATTTGCATTAATATTAATTTCACTTAGTAAATTGGACACCCTTTGTTAAGACCCTTAAAGTAGTTCTGGTGGCAGTGAAAACTACCTTAGAGTATGGGCAAGAGCAAGCATAGCTAGTAAACCTGTGTATGTGTGTGTGTGTGTGTGTGTGTGTGTGTGTGTGTGTGTGTGTGCGTGTGTGTGTGTGTGTGCGTGTGTGCGTGTGTGTGCATGTGTGTGCGTGCGTTTTGTGTTTGTGTGTGTGTGTGTGCGTGTGTGTGTGTGTGTGTGTGTGTGTTTGTGTGTGTGCAAATCAAATCTCAGAGAGTGTGTGTGTCAGATACTTGGGCAGGGGCACAAAGCACTGGTTGGACAGAGAGAGTGCTGGATGAATTGGCTTGGAACCCTGGCTAAGGACTCAACTCTTTAGCTGTGCCAGTGGGGAGTATTACTGGGGATCTGGAGAAAGAGAGAGGAGCCAGTCTTGAACTGACAGTATTCCCTGTGTGCTCTTAAGATAAATTCTGCTTGATTGTGCTTGATGCACAGAGCTGCATCTGGAGATACTGTGTGTGTACCTGTTATACTCTCAGTGAACATTCCCCACAGGTGCCAGTGGTGAGAATCAAATCTCCTTGATTACTGACCCAAAGGTGGAGGGTCATCCCATACTGGATGGCAGTGATGGGATCACCACATTACATATTGTTGAAAAGTGGTGCGGATATTGAACTCTTGTAGCCTGTAAACAATGGTCATTAAAGAAGGTGTTTGTACTCTCAAGCAGCCAAATAGCAGACATTCAGAATTTCATATGATGATACCTTTATTTATTTTTTGTTAGCTTAGTTAGTCAAGGAGAGCAGGCAAGAATGTCAGTGGAGGAGTATGGCAAGCCAATAAGGAACCATTTGGCTGAGATGTGCCAAGCCAAAAGACTGGGGAATGACAATCAGACTAAAGGAGAAATGATCGCAGCCTTTACGACAGCTGCAGCACAGACCAGCAACCAGGAAGACAACCTGGCCTTGGGGATGTACCACTCTCAGAAAATGGACAGTTCAATTTTTCTTCAGAGGACTTAAAAATCCATCTGGTGTTAAAGAGATGAACTGGAGGCCAAATGTTTGGAATTAGAATCAGCAGAGAGACTGAGACATCTGGAAGCTGAAGAAAATGAGAGGCAGAGGCAACATGAAAAGGAAATACTGATTCTTCACCAGGGTCATTGAGGTAATGGGAAAGGGAGTAACTGTACCCCAGAAGCAATAAAGGTCAGTATTTTTTCCCTCAGTACCAAGAAGGTGATAATTTTGATAGTTTTATTCATATATTTCAAAGAGTATGCAAACAGTATATTGTTGACCAAGGGCTCTGGATACGGTTCCTGACCCCCTCACTCCATGGTAAAGCTATAACTGTTGTTTCTAAAATGTCTGATATTAATAGTTTAGACTATAAAAAAGTAAAGAAATGTTTATTAGAGTGTTTTAAGTTAACACCTGAAGCTTGTAGAATAAAAGATTGTGAGTATAGATGTATGCCAGATGAAAGTATGTGCGATTATATTGCTAAACTAAGCACTTATTTTCATAGCTGGGTGAGTGGGTGTCATGTCACCACTTTTGAAGGGCTGGCAGACCTTTTGGTGAGGGAAAAAGCCCTTAACACTTTGCCTGAGGACAAGAAAATCTGGTTGACAAACAGAGAATGCAATTCTGCAGAAGAGATGGGGAAAAAGGAGACATATACTTAGCAAGTAGGGCATCACTGCACAGGAAAGGGATATCCAGTGCTGCACATGGATATAAGGGAACCCATGATGGGAAGGCCAAACCACATCAACAGAGTCCTCCAGTAACAGGGGAACCCACTTGTTCAGGTACACAGCCAGGATCAAGGGTTAAATGTTTTAAGTGTAACCAGTGGTGCCATGTAGCATATATATGTCTGTGGAGGCAAGGTGGGGAACAAAAGGCAGGGAAGCCAGTAAGTGAGAATGACAGAATGCCAGCATTAAGTTTTCTGGAGACAACAAGGGTACCAAACTACCATAACAGGTTATATATCCAATCTTAGTAAATGGGAAACAGGCCACTGCTAGGAGAGACACAGCCTCTGACCTAACCATTGTGAAGCCTGCAATAGTTATTTATTTATTTATTTATTTATTTATTTTACATTTGTTTACCGGGAGAGTCCGACTGGGCATAAAACCCTTTTTCAGAGGAGGTCTGGGCTGAAAAGCTCCATTGTTAGTAGACTATTTTGTTAGTAGAAATAAAATCATATAATACAATGATGAACAGTACTTGCTTGAGCAGTCTAGTCCAGTCAGAGCTTTAGGAGGGACCCCATTCCACATACCTTTGGATAGGCTTCAACTTGACTGGGAGGGTGTAAAAGGAAGCAAGCAAGCAGGTGTGTTTGAGAATATCCCTGCAGATTTCCTAATAGGGAATGATTTTGATAATGCATTACCTTGTGTGTTTTAAGTTACATGCAGTCAGGCTTGGAGACAGACATGTGGGTCTTTTAGCCTGGGGAGGACCTAGACAGACCACACACTTGAAGCCAGGACTGATGAGGTGGCTTCTTCAAGAAGGGAGATACCCTGTAGCAGTGAGACTGAAGGTGTCACAGCTGTTTGTGGGCACTGATGTTCCCTTGGACAGAGTGACTGCAAGGGCAGAGGTGAGTAATAGTACTCAGGCTGACAGCGAGGCACTGCTGCCAGATGATACCAGACTTGCTGTGGAAGAGGAGCTGGGAAGGGTTACAAAGAGACAGCTGAGACAGGCTCAGCTCTTAGACCCTACATTGCAAGGCTTCAGGGAGGTAGCTAGTGAGGTACCTGGTTCTTAAGGAAAAGGGGAGTCTGTATACTGGAACAAAGGGTTACTATATAAAGAATGGACCCCTGAGGGAGGGTAAGAGAGTGAGGGAATTCAGCAGTTGATAGAGCCCAGAGCCTACCATCTGGCACTTCTAGCCAGAACCCATGACATTTCCTTTGCAAGTCATATGGGCATAAAGTGTACCAAGAGACATACTATGATGTTTTATTAGTCTGGGATTGCAAGGGATGTAACAGGGTACTGCAGGACCTGTGAGCAGTGCCAAAAAGTAGGCATGGCAGGGGATAAGGTCAACGTTCCTTTGATGCCTTTGCCTGTGATTGAGGAGCCATTTCAGAGGTATGGATATTGTGGGGCCTCTGAGCACCCCAAGCTCCACAGGGAAGAAGTATATCTTAGTGGTAGTAGATTAAGCTACTAGATATACTGAGGTGGTGGCTCTGATCTCCATTGAAGCAGAGAAGGTGGCAAATTCTTTGCTAGAGATTTTCAGCAGGGTAAGTTTCACAAGAGAAATACTGACTAACAGAGGTGCCAATTTCATGTCAGACCTGCTGGCTTGTATGTGGGGTGAAGCACCTAAATACCACACATTACGACCCCCAGACTAATGGTCTTGTGAAGAGGTTAAACTCTACACTAAAGACCAGGCTACAGGCATTTGCAGACCAGTTTAATAGAGAGTGGAACAAATATTTACCCTATCTGTTGTTTGCTTACAGAGAGGTGCCCCAGGAATCCACACTTTTTTTCACTCTTTTGAGTTGCTGTATGGGCATAGGGTGAGGGGACCTCTAGATTTGATTCACAATGAGTGGAAAAGTGAGTGTGAATCCCACAAGGAGACTGTTGTGGCATATGTCCTAAACCTCAGGACAGGGCTTAGGGAACTCATGGGCCTGGCCCAGGAGAACGTGTCAGAAGCCCAACAGCAGAAAAGGTCTGGTGTGACAGGAATGCTTCAGCCAGACAGTATGCTGTGAGGGAGCAGGTTATGGTTCTTATTCCTGCCAGATAAAATAGGCTGCAGGCAGCTTGGGAGGGATCTTTCAAAATGGTACGGAAGGTCAATGATGTTAACTACATGGTAGAACTGCTAGGCAGGAGGCAGGGGCACAAATTGTACCATGTTAACATGATGAAACCTTACCATGATGGGGAGACACTTGTGCTGAGTATTTGCAGTGCACTGCAGGAGAATACTGAAGGAGATCTGGGGATTGATCTCTTCAGTGAGGCTTGGACTGACACCTCAGTGGAAGGGGTAGCAATGTCCCAGCAGCTATCCCTTACCCAGGTTCAAGAAATCTGACCAGTGTTACAGGAGTTTGAGGGCATGTTCACTGGAAAATCAGGTTGTACCCACCTGGTGCAGCACCATGTGGATACAGGACTCCAAAGGTCTATTAGGCAGGCCCCTTATAGGTTGCCTGAGAGAGTCAAGGAAATGTTGGAACTGGGGGTAATCCAGGAGTCCATCAGTGCCTGGGCCTCCATTGTGGTGCTGGTACCAAAGACAGATGGCAGCACCAGGTTTTGTGTGGACTACAGGAAACTAAATAGTCACACAGAGTCAGATGCTTACCCCATGCCTAGGATAGATGAAGCCCTAGAGCAGCTGGGTGAGGCTAATTATCTGTCCACTATTAATCATACCAAAGGCTACTGGCAGGCGCCCTTGACTCCCAACTCTAGACAGAGGTCAGCCTTTGTGACTAGTTTTGGCTTGTATGAGTTCATGAAGATGCCTTTTGGGATGACAAATGCCCCAGTTACTTTCCATGGGATGGTAGATTGTATCCTAGCAGGAGCAGGAGAGTTTACCCTTGCTTACCTGGATGATATTCCCATCTACAGCCATTCCTGGCAGAAGCACCTTCAACATGTCAGAGGGCAGAGTTGATCATCAAGCCCAGTACGTGTCAGGTTGGTATGGCACAGGTCTCCTACCTGGGACACAGAGTGGGGAGTGGCATGATCAGGCCAGAAGCTGTCAAAGTGGAAGCCATTCAGGCATGGCATGCCCCTGTTACCAAAAAGCAGGTGAGGGCATTCTTAGGGACAGTGAAGTTCTATAGAAAGTTTTTTCAGTCCCTAATTATAGTACAGTAGCTGCTCCCCTCACAGTCCTGATGAGGAAAAACAGGACAGATAAGGTAGTGTGGACCCCAGCATGTGAGCAGCCATTCCAGAAGCTTAAAGGAGATGGAGCTTTGGGAGGACCCCCTGTGTTAGCTGTTTCAGATTACAGCAAATAATTTGTTGTGTAGGTGGATGCTTCAACCCATCTGGTGGGGGCTGTACTTAGCCAGGATTCCTCAGAAGGAGAAGAGCACCCAGTGGTATATCTCAGCCATAGACTCCAACCCAGGGAGGAGTGTTATGCAGGTGCAGAAAAGGAATGTCTAGCTGTAGTATGGGCACTGCAGAAACTTCAGTCTTACCTGTATGGTAAGAAATTATCTGTCATTACAGACCACAATCCCTTAACATGGCTACATTGAGTCACACAGCAAAATGCCAAGATACTAAGTTGGAGCCTAGGGTTGCAGGCATATGATATGACAGTGCAGCACCATGGTGGGGTTAGCAATGCCAGTGCAGATGGACTCTCAAGACAGGGTACGGGGTAATGTATTCTCAAATTGGCTCATTCCTCTCAAGCAACATTTGTCAAGGGGCACATGAAAAACTAGCTTGAGTCTTCAAAGGGGGAGAGAGGTGTGATGACAGGAGGTACTGCCAGCACAGCTAGCTGGAATTTTGTAAATAATTATGCAATTTATGAATATCAAACTGATTTACACAAGACACTTGTGTTACAATTGTATTAGAACTGTATGTCATGTATATATTAAACTGATTTGTTCAGATGTTTGTACTGAAAGGTATTTGTAAAGTGCTTGTTTTTGAAATGCATCCACAGTGTGGAGAACATAAATGTACATGTACTATTGTAATTGTTTAAATGTACATGTTTTAACAAAGGAAACTGGAAGACAGGTGGTTAACTTCTGTACAGCAAACTTTAAAATATACTGAAATTAAATCACGTTATAGTCTAGGCAATAAAGATGCTATCTCATATGTTTTAATGCCAGAGACATCAAGTCTGTACTACGATGCTTTCTGTATTGTCTTTGGGGTGAACTAATTACTACTCTGACATGTGGAGGTATGAAATTGTTTTATGACTTCCAACACCTGCCACATATCTGAGCAAAAGCCTTTGTGTGTGTATTTTTAACAGGTATATGCTAAATCCTGCCAGCTTCCAGCAATGGGGGTTTTCCTGAGAACTAGAAGTCAGATAACCAGAAGTAATGTCATTCTGCAAGCTATCCCAGAGGTAATATTTGAAATATTATTTTGAGAAGTTTCTTAGTGAGACTGAGCATTCTGTAGTCTTGGGCTGACTACAAGGGACCATTTATCACATCATCTGCCACGCTCTATGAAGTACAGAAAGTAGGGAGTAGTGACTCTGTTACACTCAGTCAGGAATATAGTGAAACTTAGTTTAGATGTTCCCCGGGATTTAATAAACTCAGTGCAGGAATAGCATTATTCCTACACAGAGTGAATGGAGTCTGTGTCCACATCTCCCTTTTGGCATCTCACCTTGCATATTAATGAAGGCATGCTACTGAGATGAAGCCATGGACACGGATACTGAATGAGTGCTAGGGGGTGTGTTACACTGCTTGCAGATCAGTAACATGCCCCCTGCACTGTCAAAGTGTTGTACGGCACTTACAGAAAAGGAAACAGTGCTTGCAGACACTGAAAAGAGGAATGTGGTGTGAATTTAATGCAGGGGGTGTGTGACAGGTACTGTGACACACTCCCTGCATTGTGAAAGTGCCGTACAGCACTTTACAATGCTTTCAGTGTCCACAGACACTGAAAAGAGGATCTGCGAATTCAATGTAATGCAAGGGGTGTGTGTCAGGAACTGTAACACAGACCCTGCATTGTGAAAGTGCCATATGGAATTTTACAACAAAATAGTGTCCCCGGACACACATCTCTCAACCTCTTAGAACAAGAGGTCTGGACAAAGCCATTACTAAAAGTGGGACAAAAGGCCAGAAATAGGGACAGTTTTTAAATATTGCTCTTACAAACTTAGAAAGTTGATAGAATGGCAGGTTTTCCATTAGCACAGATTTTCATGAAGAGCATGTGGCCTGAAAATGACATGAAAACCAAGAAAGTAGGTACACACACAAAGCACCAAATGTTGTGTAAATCCAAAATTTAATAACAAACTGACATACTTATATGTGATATATATATATATATATATATATATATATATATATATATATATATATATATACATATATAATAGTTTTTTTTCCCATTGTATTTGAAATTTAAGCATAGCTAAACGGGTTTGCGCACCATGGCACTTTGCTCAGCAGTGCTTAAACATCATGGAAGAGCTATATACAAATGTATATCTGAAATCTTTATCAGCAAGTTAGCTTAGTGGTTAGAGTTCTGGCTTGGTGTACATTAGGGGCATGGTTCAAATACTAAGACAGGCCATTCATCTTTTACATGGGGAAATAGTGTAAACTTATTTTTTATTTTATTTAATGATGTAGTAATTGATATTTGTTAACCAGGGCAGGGCAGCTGGTCCAAAATTCCAGTGTCAGTGGATAGAAGATGTGCAATCCCCCATTTAAACACGTGTCCCATACAGTACAGTCACACCCCAAGGTAATGTAATGAAAGCACATAGGGACGTCATGTAAAGTAAAATATGTACACTTAATAATAGATCAGTAATGAGTAATGAATATTCAAATCTTATTTTTTTCTAAAATGAAAACTTTTGTTTGCCCTTAGCTCAGTCTTACTAAGCACTGCTAAACCAAGCTAAGCAATGCTTAAACAGGACCTGTCTTAGCAATACTTAGCAGTGCTCAGCTCTGCTTAGCTGGGTTGAGCATTGCTAAGAAGTCCTATTATAAGCAGTATTCAGCTCAGCTAAGTAGATTTGCACATTGCTAAGCACTGATCATCATTTGCCACTTTAACACTACTCAACTCAACTTAGCAGGTTTGTGCACTGCTCAGCTTTGCTCAGCATTTATGAAATGGTCCATTAAGGGCAAAGGATGGGAATACGGCCTTATTTAAACTGCACAGGCAGGAATATAGCCATGACCTGTTTGATTTAATCACTGCAGGAGCTATGGCTGGAGTAGGAGAGGGAGTGTGCTTTGGGGTGCAGCACTGGAGCACTTTGGATTCCAGGGTCATGGCTGGGCTCCTTGTGCAATACCATGATGACAGACTGCTGCAGGGCCAGTACCAGGGCTCCAAGTACAAATCTGATGCCTGGAACTGTCTGGCATGTGACCTCACCAGTGTCACTGGAATCCCCCGAACTGGTGAGCAGGTGCTTCATCATTATGATGACCTGAAGCAGAGAAAGGGGGTGCTTTTGGCCCAATGGATACAAAATGCTTAGGATGGGAAAGACCCAGTAGTTTGTAAGTATATGACCCATCACTTTACCAAATTCTAGCATGAGTATGTGATAGACAGGTATGCATAATGGGTGTTTCCCCCTACAGCTGCAGAGGAGAGGGCTTGCAACATGGAAGCCCATGCTGACCACCTGGCGAGGCTGCACCAAGAGTCTGGAGAGTACAGCTCTATCTTGCAGTATGTGGTGCAATAAATAGGAAAGGGTATATTGTTTATTGCCATTAGGTATAGTGTGTTCTGAGTGTACTGAATAAATTTGTCAGACCAACATTGCTCTAAATGACTAATGCCAGGTGCTGTGTAATACACATGAAAGCAGCAAACAAGCTACTATTGATGAATGGAAGGGAATACTGAGCTGATACTGTGTAGGAATGAACCTGCTAATAAACTGCAGTATGAGGGCTACTGTAAAGGTAATAAATGACAATCATTCATCTACGGGATATGCAGCACTACTGAATTTAGAATCCTGGCTGTAATAAACCACTGTGTCATGTAACCCAAAATAAAGATTATTACCACAAACTGTTGTGTTTAATCTGGTATGTTGTTGCAGAAATACAAGTGCACAGGTGCTTCACAGCAAATATGGCTATGAGACCATGAAGTCACTGAGGTTTGTCTGATAACCAGCTGTTATACAAAATTGTAGATTGTGGAGCTGTAAAACAAGATGCAATGAAATATGAAATATGTCCTGCACTAAGATCTGAACCTTGAATAGTAATCTGTAATGTATTATAGTGTGTCCCCTTCAGCATTGCCTTGTGTTAACCTCTGCATTTCAGCTCTATGTAGTCCTGAATGTGGGTCTGCTGATGCAGGCAAGTATGAGAGTGTAATAGGTGGAGACTGCAAATATATGATGTGCAAATGTGTATGGGTCAGGTATGCAACCTAGCACCCTGCTATGGTGTGTACAGATCACACATATTTACATCTGCTAGTGGTTAAATGTGTACACCTGCATTCAAAGTATTAATACACAGAACACTAACTATATCTGTCATGCATGAATCTCAGGCATGTATGTTCAGCTGTCACTACAGTCTTCTGTGACATTCCACTTAGATGACAAGGTCAGACTGTGTCTCCAAGTGTGTATTGGGCAGAAATAAGTCAAGCAACAAATGCCAGTTCCCCAGTATCTCAGTGTGATAGGAAATAGGTATGTTGTTCATTTTTGCACACACACACACCATGGTTTGAATCCAGGGATTGGTACTAAGATGTATTTATAGTTATACACAAGTAATCCTGACTATTTGTAGAAACAGTCGGGTGGTGTTAACAGATATTTTCCCTACAGGGCTTACAGGTAAAGAAATGTTTGTGTAAGCTGTATAAAGGGTATAGTAATAAACTGTGTACAGATGTTCCAGTGCCCAGCCCCATACCTACAAATGACAACAGGCTAACTATATACACTATGCATTCTTCCCAATACATGTCTCTCAATGTCATGCTGTCACGGGTAGTGATTACTGTTGCCAATAACCTTGCACAGAGATAAAATCCCAGTACAAGTATGCCATTAGCACACTCACAAAACATCAGTGCAGGGTGCTGTCATATATGTAACCATGACATGTACGAGGCCCCTCTATTCATGCACCTACATTTGCCACAGCTTACCCTATAGCATTCCAGGTCAACAGATTAACAGGTCTGTATGTGCTACAGTAGCTATAGGCCTCAGGTAGATGTAAAGTAATGGAAGACCTGTAGATTATTGAGCAGTACTGTTGTGAATAATATAAGCCTAAACAGTTGCCAGTGGACTTTATTTCTCTTCCCCAACCCTTTATCTGCATCAATAATTATTATTCATATACTATGGGTATGTTGTTCTCAAAACTTAATGTTGGGACTCGTGTTCTATTATTGTTCATATATTTAATTGGTTGCATACTAACATACCTTGTTCAAATACCATTCTTGTTGGCCTGTTGCTGTAAATGTAACTGGCATGCTGTTACAATACTGACTGTTATTCCATTTATGCATGTGTTCGGTTTGCCATGCAATTGTTACAATTCTATTGTTCTGGGTTAATTGGAACACACATGCATGCTGACTAATGTTGGAATGTTTTGTTCATGACTAACCGATACACCTTTAAAAATCTTAACACCATTGCATGCCTGGGTAGGCAGATCCCAGTGGATCCACCTGTCCTGCCTCATCTGGCCATGCCACTGGGTCCGAGCACGTCTGGGACCCAATCTTGAACTACCTTCTCTGCTAGTCCTGCACCACCCTCAGGTGAAACGGCGTCAAGGGACCAGGCCCATGGCTATACTTCTCAACCTCTTAGAGCAAGAAATCTGGACAAAGCCATTAATAAAAGTGGTACAAAGGTCCAAAAATAGGGACAATTTTTAAATATTGCTCTTACAAACTTAGACTGTTGATAGAATAACAGGTTTTGCATTAGCATTAACTTTCTGAAGGGTATGAAGTCTGAAACTCAACTGCCTGTTATTATTTATTTTTTTAACTTAAATCTTGAATGATTTACCACTAGTTTGCCAGCACACTGCAATTTTATGAATAACAGACCAAAAATATGAGGCAAAAAAATCTGGACATTATGTGAAAATCTGTACAGTTGAGAGGTATGGGCCCGTACCCCCCAGGCGTGGGCGCAGAGAGGACACGGTAGGTAGGCTCACCCAGAGGGACTTGTATGTATGCCAGGACCAGATCAAGGGCAGACTGGTGCACCTTCCAGGGCAGCCTGCCCCTGTTGTTCAGCCTGCAGCACAGCCACCTTTGGGGCCATGAAGGAGCAGTGGTCACTGCCCATGGGTGGGGAACTCAGTCCCACTGTTTCCATCTGGGGGCTTGTGGGGGTCCAATTCCCAACCATCCTCCCCATCCAAGGCGTTTACCCCCTCATGTATCATACACTGCCCATCTGCTGTCTTGTCTACCTGCAAAAGCAATCTCTCCTAATGAACCTACATCCTGAAATGTACCTACAACCCTTCCCCAACATTTCACACTCACCTTAAAAAAGGGGCATCTGTCCCCACAAAAAAAATCATGTCCCATACATAGATCTCCATTTTGACCCACATACACTGCCTTGAATCAATCATCCCATCAATTAATCAACAAACATATGTCACCCACAACCCTCACTGTGGGGTGTGAGGCTTCAAATTCCAAATTGTCCACATCACTCACAGCTATTGCTGCCCAGGAAACGGAGAGCTATAGTCCTTTCCTACACCCGTCCTGCACATCTCTAGCTGCCTTTCATACTGTTTTTCCCCCTGCTTGCCCCCATTTCACCACTTTCCTATCCTCCTTTTTTCTTTTCTTTTTTTTTTTTGAATTAGTGTGGATTTAAGTGTGAGTAAGTGCAGCTAAGCAAAGCTAAGGAAAGCTAAGTGCCTCTTGGCACCACTTAGCATCATGCAAAACTGTGCAAACCCACTTAAAACTGCTTAAATCACTAACTCATTCAGTCTTCGCTCGGCCCAGCAACAAAATAACCAAACCTGCCAGATCTTGAACCCAGGGCCATGTACACTAGAGTCACAGGAACATACCAAATCTGCTGTGAGAGTTATTAATGTTGTTGTAAATATATAATGCATTACAGTCATTTAACATTAGGGAAAAAGTCATAACTGCCAACTCTTGAACCCAGGACCCTAGGCACTAAAGTCAGAGGAATGTACCACTAAGTCAAACAAACTTTGAGAATTATTAATGCTTTTGTGAATATATCATCAGTGCAGTTATGTAAAATTGGTAACCTCCAAACTCTGGACTCCACCCAGTTTGGGTTTGTAAAAGGCAGATCATGTCTCCTAAAATTGATAGATTTCTTTGAAGCAGTCACCAAAGCCGTAGATGAGGGTAAGGAGGGTCACACAGCCTATCTTGAAGATTTCTTTAAAGAAGTCACCAAAGCCGTAGATGAGGGTAAGGAGGCTCACACAGACTTTCTTGACCTTGCCAAGGCTTTCAACACCATTTCCCATGCTGGAATTATAGATAAACTCACTAAACTGGGTTCAATAGATGGGTTGCCAATTGGCTCACTGACAGAACCCACACAGTGAAAGTTGCAGACTCCAAATCCAACCTCAAGCCAGTGACAAATGGAGTACCATAGGGTTTAGTCCTGGGTCCTCGCCTGTTTGGTATCTACTTCTCTGAAGTACAGGCTAACACAGATGATCTCTGGCTAATGAAGTTCGCAGATGACTGCAAACTAGGAGCCATAATCGAATCCCTAAATGATATGGACATCCTACAAAAGGGCCTCACTGAGACAGATGCCTGGTGCCAGAGCCATGGCCTCAAGCTCAATGACAAAAAAATGCATTGTCATCCCCTTTGGTAAAAACTCTGTGCCCATGAACTACCACATAGGCGGCAGTCTGCTTAACACCAAAAGTGTGATAACAGCCCTTGGGGCCCAGATAGACAGTAGTCTCTCCTTTGATAATCACATTGCCATAGTGGTCAGTTAATCCTTCTAAATGGCATACCTCATCACAAAATGGTTTTCGTCCAGGAAAAAATAGGTCATTATTCCCCTCTACTCTTTACTCATTAGACCCATTATAGAGTACAACGGTCCTTTTGGAATGTACCTCACAAGACATCTGCAACAACTGGAAAGGCCACATAAATACCTCACAAAGAGGATTACTGGCCTCAAACAATTGCTCTATGCTGACCATCTAAAAAAAACTCCAGCTTTACTCCACAGCATATCACCTACTCCAAGGTGATCTCTGCCTAACATACAAAGCTATGTCCAATCCAGAGCTGCTGGACATGCTCCACCTAAAGAAATCTCAATCCCTCTGAGCTACACGCTCTAGGGACTTAAACGTGATCACCACAATAAACAGAACATGCTGGAGGGATAGATTCCTGTCCCAGAGACTTCCCATACTCTGGAACAAACTACCTATCTATGTCAAACAAAGCTCCTCATTAACACTTTTCAAGAAAAAACTTGATGAGTGGATGGGAAATAGGAAATTCACCCTGGGATCTCTTCTATAGCTCTGCTTGACAGGATTACAGGAAAGTGATTTTCTTGGATGGGGGACAGCCAGGGAACCTTTTTGGCTAGGCTTAATAAGGCCATTGGGCTGATAGCCTAGTGCCTACCTATGAACCTATTAGGGAAAAAGACAAAGCTGAAGAGTCATGAACACAGGACCATCTGAACTAGAGTCACAGCAACACACCACTACACCAAATCAGCTCTGGGGAGTTGCTGATGCACATACCTCTCAACCTCTTAGTGCAAGAAATCTGGATGAAGACTGACAAAATGGTTGACAAAGGCCCAACAATAGGGACATATTTTAAATATTGCTCTTCTAAATACAGAAAATTGCTAGAGTAATAGGATTTGTCTTAACATACATTTTCTGAAGGAGTTGAAGTCTGTAACTCAAAGGTATGTCATTATTTAGTGACATCAGTCTTCAGATTATCCCAGTTATTTGTCACAAAACCACAAATTTACTGAGGAACAGATGAAAAATATGAGCACAAACTCTGGGCATTTTGCAAAAATATGTACAGTTTTTGGTATGCTGATGAATTTCTAAATTAATCAAGCAGTATAGGGATGTACCTTTAGGGCAAAAAAATCACTGACAAATTATGAACCCAGAACCATTTGAACTGGAGTCGGGGCAACAGACCAGTAAGTCACCTGACCTCTTGAGTACAGCAACTGTTTTTACAAACAGATCCTGATAGCCAGTCACACACTACTCCTATATATAGTGGCCCATATCGCAGTGTAATTGGGCATCTGACACAGAACTAGTACACAGACAAATAAATGCAGCCATGTGTCACATGTGGCAACTGTCACAGTCTCACCCTACAAACATACCCAGCTGATAGACCAGCATCAACTGTAGTACCATGCAAAGTCAGATAGAAAAGGGTCTATGAAACTCACATCTCCCCTGTCTCCTTACTCACCCCAACACACATTTACACAGTACACTGCTACAGAATCTGAAAATCTGTTAACAATGGCCAGACATACATACCTCTCAACTGTACAGATTTGCATAGAATGTCCAGGTGTTTGGCTCATATTTATGGCCTGTTCTTCATAACATTTCTGGTTTTCCGCTAAATTACTGGGATGATATGAGGAATGAAGTCACTAACTAATGATATACATTTGAGTTTCAGATTTCAAATCTCTCAGAAAATGTATGTCAAAACAAAACTGTGTTAGTCTAGAATGTTTCCAGGTTTATGATAGCAATAATTCAAATCTGTCCATATTTGTGCCCTTTGTCCCCCCATTTTGCTGTGCTTTGTCCACATTTTTTGTGCTAAGAGGTTGAGAGTATGCAGACATAGCATGCAAAACTGTGGACACAACACATCAATCCAAGCAGTGGCCAATATGTCCACCTACCTTCTGTGATGCCGTAGCTCCCATACCTCCATAATGTCCTCCTCTCAAGCCAGGAAAAAGAGCAAGGCCCACATGAAGGCCTTAATTATAGCACTGTGTTGCTATTCCATTGGATGCAATTAGCAAGTGGGAGCCACAGACTGGTGCACATAGCAACTTTTCACAATACCTTTTGTGGATTTCTTCTGACAAAGGAGTACAGCACTATACCATGTATGTCAAACAATTATGCATGTAATGGAATACAGATGGGTGGATGCAGTCATGTGAAATAGGAATTTAAACAGTAGGTCTCAACAACACTTCCTGGACTGACATGTTGCTGTTAGTCTGCTGTCCAGAACCTACAGCTATCCCTGATGGCTAAGTCTGCAGCATACCTCTACATATTTTAGCAGAATGTCCAGATGTATACTTCACATTTGTGGTCTGTTTTTCATAATATTGTGGTTATTTGGCAAATTAGTGGCAAATCATTAAAGACTGAAGTTAGAAAATAATGACAGACATTTAAGTTTCAGACTTCATACTCTTCAGAAAATTCATGCTAATGCAACACCTGTTATTCTAACAACATTCTAAGTTCTAGGTGAGTTCTCGGATTTGAATGGCCTCTTTGAACAACCATTGAAATGTACCTTTAGAAAGGGAAGGAACCTCAAAAACTTCTTTGAAACTAAGGGTAGGGGTCATCTACCGAAGAAGGGTAGAATAGGGACCTTCAAATGTGGTAGTTGCCCCCAGTGCCCATTTATTTATGCCCGAGATTCAGTTCATATTCAGAGTAGGGATATTTTAGTAAAAAGTACTGAATATGCGAATTGCCATACAAGTGGAATAGTATATCTGAGCTTGTGTAAAAAATGCCAAGCTTTTTATGTTGGGAAATCCGAACGGAAACTTAAAAATCGGATCTATGAGCATAATTATGACATTAAGAATGGAAGCCCCAACAATGCTTTGGCTAATCATAAAAGGATATGCTCAGAAGCAGAATTCCATTTCTATGTCTTGGAAGTAGTTAAGAAAGATATTCGAGGGGGACCATGGGAAGATACGATCGAATACAAAGAACTGTTGTGGCAGTTACAGTTGGAATCGTATAACAAACCAGGTCTGAATAACATAGTTTCCCTATTACCTGTGTTGAAATTGAGGGCTGCCAAATTGTGAGTGACATCTTATATATTAAATTTTAAAGTTGTTTTTATTTTTATGAAAATGTATGATTTTAAGAAATGGATTTATTAGAATTTAACAATTTGTACTTATTAAGTAATATGTAGGACATTTTTTTATCAAGTTAGGAAGGTAGTATTCAGTTAATTTATATATAAAAGAATTCTCTGTATATGAGTGTAACATTTCTTTTTGTACACTAGAGGGAGTATGTGCAATGATAAAATGATATATCCCTAGGCAGAATTTTAATTAATTTTTTACTTTTATAAATATGTTGAGATTGTTATGTATATAGATGAATTTGTTCTAAGGTTTCTGTTAAATTTGTTGATTGTTTTGCTCTTGGTAAGGAGAAGGTTGCTTACAGTTTTTAATCATGAGTTTTTAAACAAAAATCTTTTTAGTTTGACTTAATAGGATTTGTACTAATTATTAGATAATTAATTACCAATTTGGTGTGGTTATTTGCTAATTGAGTTCATTTCATGTATATATAAGGCATGTTAAAATTCATTGGATTGTAGTGCATCTGAAGAAGTGTTTGAAACGAAAACGCAGGTGTGGAGACATAGCGTTTGTGCCTTGGAGTGTACTGTATTCGTTGAGACCAGCCGTTGTGGTAATAAAGATTTTTATACCAGCAAGGACTTTTTTTGCCTTCCTCCTCTAGTGCTTTTTTGCAAGAACATTCTAAGTTTGTAAGAGCAATATTTAGAAATTGTCCCTATTTTTGGGCCTTTGCCCAACTTTTATTAATGGTTTTGTCCAGATATACTGCTCTAACAGGTTAAGAGGTATGGTCTGCATTCACATAGATCATCTGGCCCCTGAGTCACCCCAGCAAGGGTCAGCTCACATATGACTACTACTGAATTGTCTGTTGTAATACTGACTGTGACACTGCCAGCCCAGCTAACTGGGATGTTGTAAATAATCATGTCATTTGTGAATGTTTCTATAATACATATGCTTGTCTTACAAATGTAAATAACCTATATATGTTATGTGGATAGGAAACAACTGGTACAGAAGTGTGCGTTGAACTGTATGTTATGTACTGAGCTCATACCTCTCAATTGTCCATAGTTTTGTAGACTGACCACATGTTTGCCTTATATGTCTAGTCATTTACATGTGTATTTTGTCTGGCAAGTCCCTGGCAAATCATTAAAGACAGATATCATAAAATAATAAGACACATGTGAATGTCAGATCTAGCTTTGTTTGTATAACTTCAGCAGTAATCCAGGCCATCATTTTTCGAGAAGCTACCTCTGTACCCTAGTGCCAGGAGTGTGCAGTTAGACCTTGTATGATTGAATACTGCTGAAACAGGGCTCAGTTTTGAGCTTTCATATGGGTTAATTGGTTAATTTGCTTAAATCAGTTTGCTTTTGTTTGCTACTGTTATAGTTAAGTGTGTATCTGTTCGCCTGTGTTATATTGACCTAAACAGAGTTCAAATATCTTAAGCATAGTCTAGTTGCATGTTTTGCTGTATTCACATCTGTTTGTGTGACCCCTGTGTATCCAGCTACACCATCTTGTGCTGGGCAGGGCCTGTGTGCACTTACTGGGTGTAAGTGAACTGGTTGGCACTGGTCTGGCATTGGGTGTTGAGTTAAAAGCTCAGGGACAAGGGTTGATTGGTCAATCCCACTGTTCCTATTTTACCTTTGTTTTTGTGGTATTTAAACCCAGCAGGTGTGTGGGTATGTGCTTGTGTGCTGTTTTAAGCCTTTGCGAGGTATCTCACTTGCATCTTATTCCCTTACCAACACTCCTGTGTGAGTGAGGCCCTTGCCTGCAGCTACTGTATTCAGTTTACCCAGCCATACCCACACCTATAGGTACTCTCCTCAGATAGTACCAACTCTACTATCTCTGACCTCTCTTCCAAAGATTCTGATAACTATGGAGGGACAATTTCCTCTGCTTTCTCCTGCTAGTCTGGTTGATATGGGCATCCTGAGAGAGTGTAGCAACTGCCTTATGTACACAGACAACCCTCTATTACTACCACTTAGGAACACAATATGTGAGAGATGCAATCACATTAAGAACCTAGAATTCTTGCTGTCTCAGTCACAAGCCAGTACATGATTGACAAACCACAATGCTTTGCCAGAAATGGCCTTAATGTCTCTTCCCTGGGCTTTAGGCTTCTGGCAAAGGCACTTGACTCCCCCATAGTGCCTTTTTAGGCAAAGTCATGAGCACAAAATTACCAGCATGAAAGCTTATTATAAATGAAATTTAAAGGTCATGCTGCTAAATGCTGGGAGTCATAGTATGAAACTGCAGTCATTGCAAGCACTCCTTGTTCCGGAGGATGATGACATTTGTGTAGTCACTGAAACCTGGTTCAAAGCTGTGGAGAGCACCCTAACCTTGCCAGGTTACTCATCCTACCATACTTTCAGACCCCAAATGGAGGGCTATAAAGCCAGAGTAGGTGGAGTTTCAATATTTATCATAGACATACACACCTCCATGGTGGTCAAATGGTATGATGCACAAGATACACTCCAAGTGCAGTTAACTGTTGACAAAATACCTATTCAAATCATAGCTAGCTATAGATCTCCAATCATGACTCAGGACACCCACTCCACCTATCTGGACCTACTTGGATCCATCATGATTCATCCCTCTACCCTGATCCTCAGTGACTAACTACCCAACCACAGAGTGCAAGACCTATTCTACCCAGACATGAACACACAGTGACTCCTCAGCTTTGTCATTGCCAATGCATTGGATCAGCTGGTCAACACCCCTACAACAGGTGGAAATATCCTGTACCTGGTCCTAGCCAACATGAGTAGCCACTGCAGCACTCCTACAGTGTCATCCTCCTTGGTAGGATCTGACCATAAAGCAATCACTTTTGAAGTCACCATCTCCCCCTGCCCCCCTTGTCAGGATCAAATGAAAACACTTTTCCAAAGCTGACTACAGTCTCCTCAGAGCAGGTATAAGCAGCTTTACAGCCATCTTCCTGTCAGTTAGAACTAGCAGTAATGTCCAAGCCTACACCAAAAAACTATATGAGCACCTACATAGCTGTATGGACTCTGCAATACCTTACTTGACCAAATCATCTCCCTTAAGGAAGAGTAAACCTGTCTGGTGGACAGCAGCAGTAAACAAACTCTATAATAGAAGGAAATATCTGCTGTCCAGGGACAAGAAGAAGCAGGTGCCAAGTTGGAAGCAATATCTCTTTTGTCCAAAGAAGCAAATAAGGTCACTGGTGAATTACTCTAAGAATAACTTTGAGTCCAAATTGACCACATCCACCAAGGACAATCACAAGGTCTTCTTCACATATGTCTGCAATCTCAGAGGCAACACACAAACCTGCTCTGAACTGGTGGTCAATAATACCACAAACACATATGCCACAGATATAGGCAACCTGTTGGCAGACAGGTTCAGTGAAAACCTCAACCCCCTGTCCCACCATCAGTAAACCATGACATCTCCAGCACCTGCCCCCCTCCCCTCATCATCATGGAGCAGGTCTGTAATACCCTCTCAAAGGCAAAACATAAACTCGCCATGGGACCTGATAACATCCCTGGCTGTATCCTACATGAACTCAGGCATGAGCTCTCAGTTCCATCAGACACCATATTCAGCAAAAGCCTGAGCACCAGCTTCATCCCAGCTGAATGGAGGACAGGCACTGCCATCCTTCTGCACAAAGGTGAAGCGTCCACTGACCTAGACAATAGTAGGCCTATCAGCCTAACTAGCCTGATCTGCAAGGCCATGGACAGCATTATCCATGGACTTTATAAACAGGCACATTGGCAACCTCCAAACACTAGACCCCACACAGTTTGTTATTGTGAAAGGGAGATCAGGCCTGTTAAGCTTGGGCAACTTCTTCGAAGAAGTCACCAAAGCAATGGAGGAGGGGTAGATAGTGCACACTGCCCACCTTGACCTAGCCAAAGACTTTAACAATATTCCACACTCCGCCATAATACATACATCTTCCCAGCTAAGCATTATCTTGTATGTTACCAGATGGGTAGCTAACTGGCTCATTGATAGAACCCACTCAGTCAAAGTAGGGGAAGCCACCTCTAGTAGTAGACCCATAATGAGTGGTGTACCCCAAGGACCATTCTTGGGGGCCTCTACTGTCTGGGATATACTTTTCTGAGGTGCAAGCCAAAACCAGTGGTCTGTGGCTGACCACGTTTGCAGATGAATGCAAGCTGGGCACTGTCTTCAATTCCCCTAGTGATGTGAACATCCTCCAAGAGGCCCTTACCCAAAATAACAACTGGTGCCAGAAGCATTGCCTCAAAATTAATGTCAGGAAATGCATAATTATCTCCTTTGGGGTAAATGTCATCCACACTAATTATGACAGTAATAACAATGTACTAAGCAGGTCGATAGCAACCTGACAGTTGACCACCTCATTGCCTCCATTGGATGGAAGGTTTTCTACATGGCCCACCTCATAAATAAGGGTATTTCATCCAGGAACAAGGAGGTCATAACATCCCTGTACTCTTCCCTTATCAGACCCATTATCGAGTACAATGCCTCCCTTGGCATGTACCTCACCAAGCACATGCAGCAGTTGCAGAGACCACAGAGGTTCTTGACCAGGAAAATCCAGGGTCTCAAACATTTATCCTATACAGACAGGCTAAAAGCCCTGTCCCTCTATTCAGTCTCATACAGACTAATTATAAGTGATCTGTGTCTGGCATGCAAAGCCATTTCCAGCCTAGCTTTGATGAAGTTGCTGCATATCTGTAAGACAAACCCCACTCATGCAACCCGCATACAAGGCTTTAACCTGGTCTTCGACATGAGTAGTAGTTGTTGGCAGGATACATTTGTGTCCCAAAGACTCCGCCATCTGTGGAATGGACTCCCTCTCCATGTCAAGCAGAGTACCCCTCTAGCCCTCTTTAAGAGGAACCTAGACAACTGCATGACAAACAGAAAATACATTCATGGGATCCCACCTATGTCCCTGCTGGACAGGGCGAACAGGTACTGACTTTGAAGGAATATGGCCAAAACTGTTGGCTAGGCATATAAGGCCCACGGGGCCAATAGCCTAGTATCATCCCCTGAACCTATGAACCTATTACTTGTAGCTGTTTGCTGTATGAATTTCAGACTGTCCTGCAATGTTGTTTTAAATAATTCCCTGTGAGTCTTAACTCTGTAGTTACTGTTTTGATTTAGTTTTGTCTGGTTCCTTTATTAGTTATTATTAAATGTAGTTAAACCTTGTAATTGTGGCTAATCTGTATAGAGCTAAGTAAAGCCTTAGAGTACTTGCATATGTATTTGGTGACACTGTGTATAGCCCACTCCAATAGGCTTGGTCTTGGTCACACTTACCATTTTGCTAATAGGCACATCACACAGTAGGGTTTTTCACCCTTTGGTGTGTGTGCTTCATAAATAAAATCTCAACATGTGTGTGTCAGCTACTTGGGCAGGGACCCAAAGCATGGGTTGGACAGAGAGGGTGATGGATGTTTTGGACTGACTGCTCAGCTGAGATGTTAACTGTACAGCTGTGCCAGTGGGGAGCATTACTGGGGATCTGGAGAGAAAGGGAGAAACCAGCCCCAGACTGAGTGTGATCTCTGTGTGTTTTGAAGGGTAATTGTACTTTACTGTGCATGTACTTGTCATCCTCCCATTGTGTACATCCCTCACTGGTGGTAGTGGTGAGGATTGAGGCTCCATGATGACTGGACCAGTGCAGGGGCATAACACTGACACTGCATTACTGGTGAATACCACTGGCGTATCACATGTACTGTCATTAAGCTCCTCTCAGTCTGCCAATATCTCCTGGACTATTCATGACATACACTGGCTAGGTGAGTGTGTAATCCACACCTTATCTGATTGCCTGACACCTATGGCTAGCATACCTGGTGAGCCCCTGTAGCAGGACAGTAGGTTATAGATACTAGTAGTGGGTGGATGCTGGCTCTGGCTCAGCAGCAGTGTGTACATACTGAGCATACAGTGTAAGGGAATGGATGCAGTACACCAGGTATTCTTGTACCATTACTGTATCCCCAGGGGTCTGGCATGTCACAGATACATTCCCCAAACTATGTGGACAACCATCACATATTGTCCAACTGGTGTCCAGAAATACACATTTGTCTGGCAGGTTGTGTCTACATATATCAGGCACATGTACATATTCCGCAAACATCTGGGTACTGCAGATGTTAGGCACCTATGAGGAGGTCACCCTGCAAGACATATGCACTGCTCCCAGTTATTGTATAGCTCAGATGTTCCAGTAATGTCCACATGCACCCGTAGGAGCACTCACCTATTTGTGGGATGTAGGCCGGATGACATGGTACTGTAATTGTGCCCATAGGGGACATCCAGCAGTCAATGGCAGTGATTTGTGTGGACACATAACAACACAGTCTGTCACAGCAGTCAAGCCATTTATGGTATTCCTGGTACGATATGAGGTTACTAAGCTATGGGTTCTGAGCAACCATATACCTAGGTTACATGTTAGCACATGTGCCAACAGGGACAGAGGTGGTATCCCAGGGGTGTATGTTTTGTTAACCATCCAGTTGGCCAGATTACACCTGCAAAGGTGTAGGTAGCTACCCTGCCTGATGTGGACAGGGTACCTATCTCACCATAGGGTGACTGTGTGGGACACACATCCAAGCCGCCAACAAAGCCAGTCCAGGTCACTCACCAAGTGGAGGTTGTGAGTGAGTGAGTGTGTGTGTGTGTGTGTGTGTCTGTGTGTGTCTGTGTGTGTGGGTGTGTCTGTCTGTGTGTGTGGGTGTGTCTGTGTGTGTGGGTGTGTCTGTCTGTGTGTGTCTGTGTGTGTGTGTGTCTGTGTCTGTGTGTCTGTGTGTGTGTTAGAGTGGACCATGACTTGCACTTGTACAGCAGTCCCAGAAATGTAGATTCTGTGATTGTCTAGCATGCCAGAGTGAGGTCACTCCTGAGGAGTATGTATGACACCGGGTAGAGGGTTGGGCTTATAGCCTATAGGTGTACAGTAGATGTGTCATATCCTGGTAATCCCTGGTGGGGAACCTCTGTGATGTCCTCAGCTGTTGCATGTTCTGTCTGATGTGAATGATGAATGGAGGATTAAACAAATTAATGGTCCCCATGGGGGGAACATGAAATATCAGGATCAGGAGGGCAACGCATGCTATAATGCCAGTATGTTGACAATACTACACACATACTGTGATTATAGATGGCAGGGGTATGATGTGGGTGTTAGCGGTGGATAGTGCTATTAAAAGTGGATGTCCAGGATCTGTACATAATGGTGGCCAATGTATGCGGTCCTGTGATGTGTTCCCCTATTCATGTCTTTTAGGTGGGATGGACCACAGATGTCAACCGGCCTTCTCAGAAGCTGAGACGGTGGCAATCATTGATGCACTAGTACATCACAGGGTACTGCTGTGGAGGAGCCAGCAAAATCTGCAGGAACGCACTGCCCTGTGGGCGGAAGTCTTAGTGACTTTGAACAATATGGGGCAATGCAACTGTACTTATGAACAGGTCAGTCACTCTACCACTGACTTCATCCACAATGCCCAGCAAAAGTCTGCAGCTGTGGTCAGGGACCATGCTGGTACAGGTGGAGCACCTGCTACACAAACACCACTCAAAGCCACGGAGGAGTTCCTTGCAAACCTTGGTGCAGCCACCGCATCCCAGGAAACAATCTCAGCACATGTCATGGAGGTGGGTGGCACAGAGTCAACAGCCAAGGAGCATCCAGGTAAGGCCCCAGTGGACATCACTTTAATATCATAGCATTTATAGTGTCAGCCTTTGCATATCTGGAGCCATATGCCAGGTCAACCTGCATTTGTAAGTGGGGTTTTGTAATGCACACAAGTGCACACATATTGTGAATGTCAGCAAATTGGGTAGTATCACAGCATGTATTGTACATGTTCAGAAATGCACATATTATCCTGTACCAATGCCACAAGTGTGTGTGCTGACAATACTTCTCCCCCACAATTACATAAGTCCCACTGGTGTGACTGGGGAACAGCTACCTGAAGCCAGTGTGTGGAGCTGTCTTGTTTTGGCTCACCAATACCCTAGGCATGTTAAGGGCAGCCAGTTTTCCATGCACGCAACTGTTACACTTAGCCATATTGCAATATGTGCATGTTCACTTGTAGTGGAGTTAACTGCGGTGCATCACATTGGTAATCACAGCAGCCTATTTGCAGGTTCTTTGACATATTGGCACATATGTTTGTATAGGTGTAACAACTGTGCTATACAGGGGTACATTAGTATTGTGTACACAGGTGCACTGTGTGTTAGGTGAAGGTGCATCACATATTCCCACTTCTCACGTATCTCACAGGTTTACAGTAGTAGCAACATTAACTGGACACAACTGCACTGCATGTTTTTGAGGGCCTGTGCACAGTGTCTCTGTTGTGTGTCATGCATGTAATCATTCAGAAAATGTGGTCGGTGTAATGCTTTGTGCCACCCTCACCTGTATGTGTGTGTAAGTGTGTGTGCATGTGTGTGTGTGTGTGTGTGTGTGTGTGTGTGTGTGTGTATATATCAGCAAACATAGTGCAGGTAGTAATTTACATTTGTTATCAAAAGGTGAACATGGGGGTTGGGGTCTCTCCCCCTCACAACCTGATGCCAGTGTTTCACTAGACTCTGATGATGATGGCGGTCATAGGGAGGCACAGGTGGGGTTGTTGGGGGATGAATCTGTACCATTGGTTGACATCCCACTTCCAGCCACAATGTCCCTGCACATAGCTAGCATGCCCACATATACCCAGTCCCCAGCACCCACAGATATTGGACAGTTGGAGAGTGGTGGCATCAAACAGGCTGGTGTGGTGACTATGGCATCTGTGACTGTCAACAGTAGCCATAGCCAGACAGCTGGTGAGATCCCACACAGGCAGATTGATAAGGGTGCTCAAAGGAGGACTGCTGCAAATCCAGCCCTTGTCAGAGGTGTCACAGCACGTGTCAACTGATGCATGTTTTGGTCTGTCATGGAGGCACAGGCACGTACTGAATGGTACACCAGATGGATGCTCAGAGTCATGGATGCAACACTTCCTGCCATGCGTGATGACCTCTCTGTACATCATTTTGCCGATGCTGTGGATAGACAGTGGGGTAAGACATTATCAGTGCTCAACCATGCAATATCTGTGCTTCAGCATGTGGTGGGAGTAGGGCATCAGACATGTGGACATTGGTCATCAACAACATCAGCTGAGAGGCCATGTGTAGTGGCAGTACCACCAGCACTACTGAAGGCAAGGTGCTGCCCACAGCACAACGTAGCAGGCCACGGGCATGTGGTCCTGGCTGGTCTTGTGAGGGACACAAATCCAGCAGACACCAGTCACTGTCAGGGAGTAGTACCACATCTGGCCCTGGGCCTTCTGGTGCCAGTGACACTCATGGCAGAACCAGTTCCTGTGTCCATGGCCAGAGACAGTGAACTGTACATTCTGCCATGTACAGTCCACGGCTGTCCAACATACCATTGTGTAGGGCTAGCACATGCTTGACTGTGTGCATACACACACTCACACATCAATATCACATGTAGGTCACCACCAGACACACACACAGCTCCTCTCTGTCCCAGTTGACCACCGCATCTCCAGACACACACACACACACACACACACACACACACACACACACACACACACATGATGTCAAGTGTATAGCCCAGCTTAGGCCTTTGGCAACCCCACGCCACACCCTATGCATGTGGATACTTGTGCCACATCCCTGTTATCCATACCATCAATGCAGAGACATGTTACTACTGGTGTGATGCACAGGGTGAATATAGTACAGTGTAGTGATGTTATGCTGTGTAAGGTGCTGTCTGCTGGCAACTGTCATGAGTACACATTGAAGTGTATGTACCTCTCTGCCATGATGCATTATTGCTGTTAGTACTGCTGACTGACTGTTGTCTCACATAGCTTATTCTGATTGTGTTCCAGGTGTCTCTGTGTATGTACAGCCTGGGGAGCTGCTAACATTACCAAAGCCGAGTATGGCAGAAATGAAACACAGTGACCTTTTCAGCGACAAGGTACGGCTGTATATGTCCATGTTTACCTAGGTGCATATGCGTGCAACAATATGTGAGGGACAATAGGGGCAATCAGTGTAACCTTGCATGCACACCCCTTGACACAGCCAGCTGGCCTTCATACATGTCACCTGGGTGTTCCATAGGACCACAGGTTCATAGATACAGAGAAGGTTACTAGAGTACTGGACCATGGTCCATTACAAGCATAGCCATTACGTTTTCCACAAAACAATCATCAGTCAGCACATGTTCCCTCTGCCATTGCTGGACACAGGTTGAACCCCAGGGACAGATGTATTTTTTTTTCACATCCACTCAACCTTGATGCAATTGATGAGGGTATACATGGTACTGTGTTTGACATGTTTGGAGAGTGTAGTCTGACACAGGATAGCCTCTAGTAGCCAAACCTGACTCTCAGGTATGTGTTTCTGCTATATCATATGTGAATCAGGCTCTTGTGCTGGTAATTCATATAGGTTCATAGGTTCATAGGTTCATACTAGGCTATCTGCCCTAAGGCATTTATAAGCCTAGCCCAAAGTTTTGTGGCTTTCACCACCCCTTATGTTGAAGAATACTATGCCCATTAGTTTGCCGTGCCTCTGTCCAGCAGTGACACAGAGATGATTCTCGGGGTAAACCTACGATCTCCCATCCACAAATCCATAAATGACAAAAAATGTATCATCATACCATTTGGCAAAGACACAACCCCTACTGATTATCACATCAATGGCAACCCCCTAAGCACACAGCCTGTGTTGAGAGACCTGAGCACTCAGGTTAATAATAACCTCACATTCACTCATGTAGCAGCAGTGGTCAGAAAATACTTTTACTTGGTTCATCTCATCAGTAAAGGGATTGCATCCAGAAAAAAAGGAATTTATTACCTCTTTGTACTCCTCCCTCATTAGGCCAATAATTGAGTATAATGCCCCATTTGGGATGTATCTCTCCAAACATCTGCACTAACTGGAAAGCGCACTGAAATAAATCACAATGAGAATCCATGGCCTCCAACACCTGTCCTATGCAGACAGGCTGAAATCATTATCACTGTACTCGGTATCATACAGATTCTTCAGGGGTGATCTCTGTCTCATCTACAAGGCATTCTCAGACCCTGCCCTACTGGAAATGTTCCATATCTGTAAGCGTAACTCATCACACACTACCCGCTCAAAAGGCATGAACCTAATATGTGACATGAACATAACCTGCTGGAGGGACAGTTTTGTCCCACAGAGGCTGCCCTGTCTCTTGAATACACTTCCTATACACATCAAACAGAGCACCTCACTGACCCTTTTCATGAGCAACCTTGAGTGGATTAGAAATGATAATTTTGTCCATGAAGTTCCACCCATGTCCCTCAATGACAGAGGTGACAGGTGCTGACTGAGGTTTTCTTTGGGGGATAAACTCTTGGCTAGGCTTGTAAGGGCCCCAAGGCCATTACCCTTTTAAACTCCTATGATCCTATGAAGCAATTCCTGAGCACTGCCACTACTTGTTGCCTGCATGCAACAGTGTTGCCATCCTGACTACCCAGGTCTGTCATCGCAGTATGTGTTTTTATGGTATTAGTGCTGATGTGTGAAATACTGAGGACATGTCCTTGCCATATGGCATGCTGACACTGTTTTCTGCATTCAGCTTCAGGCCAAGACCTTGACACCATTCCATACCTTCTGTATGGCCCATTGCAGTGTGTTAACAGGCATTTGTGGCTCAATGACATCCTGCACAATACCTACAGTTGACACAGTCTTAGGCAGTACCTACTTATGTGGGTGGTGGCAGTTCATACCTATATACATGTGGGTTAATGGGGGCAGCAGGTAGTCACAGGGCCTTCACATTTGTACATATTGCACACACATAGGCTACACAGATTGTGGTTGCCACTTTGTCAAATGTGGACTGTGGGACACATCTCATACTAATGTGACAGCTGACAGGACATACCATACCCATGGGAAGTGCAGCACACAGGACTTCCTTTGGTTTACTACTATGACACCCTATTTGTGTGACATTACCTTAGCTTACAGTATCTGTCATAACATTAAGGTGCTTCTGATGTGCAATAACTGCTCTATGCAATCAGTAGACAACTGTTGAAATGTTTGTTGTCCTGCACTCCCAGGACCTCTTTATTGTGTCAGATGTTGTCACAGGTCACACCTTGCCAAATGTGGACTGCAACCTGCAGGGTGGTACAGATGATGGCCATACCTAGGACCTCTGCATATGCCTGCAGATTGTCCTGATGTTCGACTCATATTTGCTTTACAAGTGTCATAGCATTGTGGTTTTCTGGCAAACTGTTGGGAAATCATGACAGACTAACATTACAGATTAATGACGGATATTGTCATGTTACAACACATACCCATTGGAAAGTGCATTCAAATACATGACCTGTTCTGGTATCTACCTTCTGTGCTTGTCACAGTGATATGTGATGGTTGTGCTCAATGTTAGGTATTGGCCCCACTTTTCCATATGTCTTTAACCGGAGGTCTTTCTGTGAGGGGTTGAGAGGTATGTTGGTGGCCGTAACACAGTTAGACAGCTGCAAGGGGATATGCGTGCACACACACACACACATGCACACACACACACGCACACACACACACACACACACACACACACACACACACACACACACACACACACACACACTCGCACACATATACACACTCATGACCTGCCCTTGCTGATAGTAGAGCCTATACCTGCCTAGTTGTACAAACGATACTGCTCTTTACATAACGCAAGCACCACAGAGCTACTATAGTGTTGCAGTGTCTGCCACTACTGATCAAGTGGGTGACAATTGCAGGGGCTGTAGGATTGACAATGGGGAGTTCACAGGCCATTTACATGGTAGACCCATCTGAAACACACACACACACACACTGCTGCATGGGTAAATGCATTGAATCACACATGCTCACAGAGTTGACACCTTTCTGATTAGATAACCTACCTATTTAATTGTGTACAATACAGACTGACATGACTATTGCATGTGCCTCAATACCTTTGTGTTAGTCAATGTGTAACTGTGCTTCTAAGGTGGATGACATCTGTAGGGGCCGTGACTAAGTTGGCAATGGGTGAGTTAACAAGGTGGAACAGGTACACAAAATGGTATAACCATTACATACACACAGGCAAGACAGCTACAGGGGATATGCATACAGAAACACATGCACTCATACAGTTGGCAATTGTCAGATTAGAACCTCTACCTATCTACTTGTATCTACTATACTGCTATGTACATATTGCATGAGACATGGACATTATATGCCAGGACATAACTCACAACCTCTTACACCAATTAATGTTGGGAATGCCTTCATGGATGGTGAGATAAACCACACATAATAGTGATTGATATTTCCGACATGTATGACATCTGAAGCTGACATGTCTGTCACTATTTGTGATGGCATCTCTCATGTATTTGTCAATGATTTGTCAGAAAACCCCATTGTTATGATCACACACCATATATATTTTGCAAACATCTGGACATTCTGCATACATCTGTACAGATGACTGGTATGCCCTGTAGGGTTTAACATGGTGCATCTAAGATGCATGACACCAACAGGATCTTTAAAGTAATGCCATGGGGTGGGGGGGTCAACACACCTCAAAATGGTATAACCAATACACATAATAGCCACAGGGGATATGCTTCACACACAAATACACATATAAAGTAGTATAGTTGGCTGTATTAAAATTCAAACCCTATCTACCTACTTGTACATACTATAGTGCTACCTATTTATTGCACGCACCACAGAGTTTACATGCCTAGAAAGTGTCCAACAGTGGATCTCAAGTTGATGGCATGAACAGGCCCTGTAAAGCAGTGCAAAGGGGGGGGGGGTCACCAGGGCAGAACAGGCCTTAAAATTGTATAACAAATACATACTCAAAGTTGCCAGTGCTGAGATTAAAACCCCTACCTATCTTGTTATTTGTATTATAGTGCTACACAGTTATTGCACATACTACAGAGATTATAGGGAAGCAAAGTGTCTGAAGGTACTTCTAAGGTGAATGACATCAGCAGGGCTTGTAGATTAAGGCACTGGTAAGTGTACTGGGTGGAATAGTCCTCAAAATGTCATAACCAACACACCCAGAGGGGATATGTTTCTCACACACCAAAACATACACATAGTTGCCAGTGCTGAGAATAGAATACCTACCTACCTAGTTATTTGTACTAAAATGTACACAGTTATTGCATGTGCCACAGAGCTTATAGGGCTGACAAGTGTCTGAAGGTACTTCTAAGGTGAATAACATCAGCAGGACTTGTAAAGTTGGGCAATGGGAAGTGTACTGGGTGGAACAGGCCTCAAATGGTATAATAAACACACCCACAGGGGATATGTTTTGTGCATACACACACACACACACACACAAACAGTTGCTAGTATTGACAGTAGAGCCCCTACTTTCCTAGTTATTTGTATTATAGTGCTATGCAGTTATCACATGTGCTATGGAGCTTCTAGGGCTGAACACTGTCCAAAGATACTTCTAAGGTGAATGCCATCAGCAGGCTTTGTAAAGTAGAGCAATGGGAAGTGTACTGGATGGGAAAGGCCTCAGAATACTTTAACCTACAAACACACACAATTGCCAGTGCTGAGATTAGATCTCCTACCTATCCAGTTATTTGAACTATTGTGCTATGCAGTTATCACATGCACCATGGACCTTATCAGGCTGAGAAGTGTCCAAAGGTACTTCTAAGGTGAATGACATCAACAGGCCTTGTAAAGTAGAGTGATAGGAAGTGTACTGGTGGGAAGGGCCTTAAAATACTTTAATATACAAACATGCACACACAGAAACAAACAGACACACACACACACACACACACACACACACACACACACACTTGCCAGTGCTGAGATTAGACCCCCTACCTATTTAGTTATTTGTACTATAGTGTTATGCAGTTATCACACATGCCATGAAGCTTATAGGGCTAGAGAGTGCCCAAAGGTACTTCTAAGGGGAATGACATCAGCAGGCTTTGTGAAGTAGGGCAGTGGGAAGTGTACTAGGTGGGAAAGGCCTCAAAATACTTTAACCTACAGACACACACACACACACACACACACACACACACACACACACACACACACACACACACACACACACACACACATGCAGGCGGGTGATTTCAGATTACAACCATTACGTCACTACTATTATGCAGTGGAGCTCACCTTCATAATGGCACATGCCAGTAGTTACAACCGGAGTGCAATTGTCTGCAGCAAGACATCACTCTTTGCCTTTCAGGATGTCTCTCTCTCTCTCTCTCTCTCTCTCTATGACTCTCTTTCTGTCTGTGTCTCCCTCCCTCCCTCCCTCTCTCTCTTTCTATCACTGTCTGTCTGTCTCTCCCCTGCCTCTGCTTGTGTATGATTTATATATTTGTATATGTTGCCCATATATATGTATATGTATCACACTCAGATGCAGATATATCACATATGGGCCACCTACAGATAGATGAGGGTAATCCTGTGGGGCAGGTGTGGGGAGAGACAGTTAAGCTGTACATAGATGTCTGTATGCAAAGACATATATGCACAATACACTTGTATAGTCTGATGTAGGTTTAGATATGGGCTGAAATTCTCTAAGCATAGGAGCATGCCCATTATGACCTTCTATAGTAAGATTGGGAGTCCATTCCAGAGATAGCTGTACTCCAGTCCAGGGTTTTGAGTGCTACAGCATCTGGACAAGGCCTGTCAAAATGGGGGGACAATGGGCCACACATAGAGACATATTTTAGATATTGCTCTTATAAACTTAGACAGTTGCTAGAGTAACAGTGTTTGTTTTAGCATATATTTTCTGAAGGATATGAGGTCTGAAACTGAAATGTATGTCATTATGTACTGACATAAATCCTCAGATCATCCCAATGATTTATCATAAGTTACAAATGTTATGAGAAACAGACCAGAAATATGAGGTGAAAATTTGGGCAGCTGAGAGTTATGGCTACAGCCGATTGGCCGATGAAGCTGTGTAAGCAGTCCTGCCCCTCAGTGATATACTGGCTGGGGATCTGCTGGTTGTGTTGTTTCCTTATCAAGTGGAAAGTCATATTATGGTGTGGGTACAGAGTGCATTGGACTGAGCAGAGTCTTCCATAATATGTGTGGTATATTCAACATAGCACTGTGATTTCCTGGTATATCAGTGGCAGAGCAGTATCGAGTAATGATATTCTACATAGCACTGTGATTTCCTGGTATGTCAGTGGCAGAGCAGTATAGAGTAATGTGATGAACCACTGACAGACATTTGTTTATAGGTTCATAGGAGGTACCTAGGCTATTGGCCCTGAGGGCCTTATAACCCTAGCAGAGAAGAGTATAGCCCATGTTTAAACATGTCAGCACCTTGAGACCCTACCCAGCAGTGTCACCGGTGGAATCTCAGGAGTGTATTTTCTGTTTCCCATCCAATTATCCGGGGTGCACTTCAAAAAGGCTATCGAGGTACTCTGCTTGACATGAACAGGGAATATATTCCACAAATGGGGGAGCCTGTGGGACACATATCTGTCATGCCAACAAGTCGTATTGATATCACAGACCAGGTTGATTCTGCGCCTACAGGTTGCTTGAGTGGAGCTTGACTTCCAGATATGCAGCAGTCCAATCAAGGCAGGGTCTGGATTGCTTTGTGTGCCAGACAGAGGTCAATTCTGAGGAGTCTGTATGAAACTGAGTAGAGGGACAGTGCTTTTAGCATATCTGTGTAGAGTAGTTGTTTGAGGCCAAGGATTCATCAGGTGTGGAACCTCTGTGGTCTCTCCAGCTGCTGCATGTGCTTTGTGAGGTACAAAGGGGATGTTATATTTGCTAATTGCCCTTATAAGGGTAGAATATGTGGTTCTTATGACCTCTTTGTCCCTGGATGAGATACCCTTACTTATGAGGTGGGCCATGTAGAAAGCTTTCAATACAACACTAGCAACATGGCGGTCAAGAATCATGTGGCTATCAACCTGGGTGGCCAAATCACTCATTACTGAATGTGTATGTAGGACATTGTTGTTAATGTGATAATATGTGGGGACTTCACTCTCCCAAAAGGGGATGATTATGCATTTTCTGGCATTCAACTTGAGGCCATGTTTCTGGCACCAGTCATTTTTTTTTGGGTGAGACCTTATGGAGGATGTTCACATCACTTGAAGAATTGATGACTGTGCCCAGCTTGCAGTCATCTTCAAACTTGGTCAGCCATAGGCCACTGTTTTTGGCCTGCACCTCAGAGAAGTATATCCCATATAAACAAGGTGCCAAGACCAATCCATGGGGTACACCGCTCATTAGGGATGTACTGCTTGAGTTAATTACCCCTATTATGATTATAACACTATGATTGGGTGTGATCCAGTTTGCTACCCATGTGGTAACATATGGATTGATGCCTAGTTGACAGAGTTTATCTACTATAGCCAAGTGGGGAATAGTATAGAAGGCTTTGGCCAAGTCAAGTTGGCCAGTGTGCACCGTCTTTCCCTCATACATGTCTCTGGTGGCTGTCTCAAAGAAGTGTAACAGATTTAACAGACATAACTCCCCTTGACAAGGACAAACTGTGTGTGGTCAACTATTTGGAGTTTGCCAATGTCCCTGTTACAGAGGTCCATGATAACCCATTGCAAGTCTTTGCAGATCAGGCTAGTTAGGCTGCTGTGTCTATAATTTAATGGATCAGTGGACACTCCACGTTTGAGTAAAGGGTTGACAGTTGCTGTCCTCCACTCGGCTAGGACTAAGCTGGTACTCAGGCTTTGTTTGGCTAGGGTGCCTAATGTTGCTGCAAGTTCATGTCTGGGTTCATGTAGGATGCAGCTTGGGATGTTGTGGCATCCATGGAGACTATCCATTTTGCATTTGAGATGGCAGTGGTGACCTCTTCCCTAAAGATAAGAGGTGGGCAGCAGGTACTGGGGATGCCCTGATTTACTGATGGGGAGGACAGAGGGGAGAGGTTTCCACTGAATCTGTCAGCCAGTATATTAGCCATATCTACATTTGTGTATGTGGTGTCCTTGACCACTAGTTCTGAACAGATCTGAGAGCTTCCTTTGGGAATGCAGACATATGTGAAGAAGGCCTTATGATTGTTTCTAGTAGATGAGGGCAATTGGACTTGAAGTTGCCTTTAGAGAATTTCACTGGTGCACTTATTTGCTTGTTCAGGCTAAGGAGAGATTGCTTCCAGTTGGGCACCTGCTCCTTCTTGGTCGTGGACAAAGTACAGTTTTGTACCTACCATAAATGTAGATGTTCGAGGATTCCATTGCTGCAGTCCTGACTATTGGGTATAGTCCGCGTCCAGTCGGCCCGAATACCAGAGTATAAGGCTGACGTCGGTCATGGCGCCTTAGACTGACGTCAGTACGTCAGGGTACTAATGCGCATGACCGACGTCATATCCTCAGTCTTTTCTTGCCCCAGATGTCAGAAGACCCCAAAAAGACAAGTCCCAAAAAACCTGCACCAAAAACATGTACAATATATATACAACAATATATACACAAATATATATAAGCATGTAAACTCACCTACACAACCACCCCTAAATACAGAGGGGAAGGAGGGAGGGTAAATTGGACTGCAGCAATGGAATCCTCGAACATCTACATTTATGGTAGGTACAAAACTGTACTATGTTCTTCGTCTTCCATTGCTGCAGTCCTGACTATTGGGTAGAATCCCAAAGCAGAGGTAAGTGAGGCTGGCAAATTATAAAGAAGTAGGAGCTGACAACATGCCTTGCAAAACAGCTGTGGCAAAACCAGCCCTAGACTTAGAGTAGATAGGAAGGTGATAATGCTTAGAGAAAGTATGCACTGAACTCCAAGTAGCTGCTTCCAAAATATCCTTAGTTGCCACCCCCCTTAGAAATGCTGTCGAAGTGGCAGTAGCCCTAGTGGAATGAGGCCTAATCCCAGCTGGAATCTCCTTGCCATGATGGGAATAACAAAATGCAATGCAAAAGCCAATCCACCTGGAAATAGTTTGTTTTGACACAGGCTTGCCCTGTGAACTCAAAGCAAAAGAAACAAACAACTGTTGAGACTGTCGAAAATCCTTAGTCCTGCTTAAATAATATCTCAATTGCCTGTGTACATCTAAAGTGTGCAAAATCTTTTCCCCTTTATTTTGGGGGTCTGCATAAAAGTAGGCAAATGAATAGTTTGGTTTAAAGCCACACTAGAAACCACCTTAGGCATAAAGGAAGGATTAGTACGTAATGATACCCTATCCTTATGGAAAATCAAAAGGGCTCTACTGCCATAAGGGCCTGCAACTCAGACACCCTTCTTGCAGAAGTAATAGCCAACAGAAAAGCAGTCTTCCATGACAAGTATTTCAATTCAGCAGTAGCCGCAGGCTCAAAAGGTTGTAGAGTAAGTTTTTCCAACACAAAATTGAGATCCCAAGCAGGAGTAGGAGCTCTACGTGGGGGTCTTATATTCTTTGCCCCTCTAAGAAACTGCTTGAACAAAGGATGCGAAAACAAAGGTGGGTCACAGTCATAGTGAGCTGAAATTGCTGCAGCATGAATCTTAATGGAAGAGAAGGACAAACCTTTGTCCAATAACTCAGTAAGATATTGAAGAGCCACACTCAAATTAGGCTCAGAAATCTCCAAATTCTTTGCTGTACTCCAAAATAAAAATCTCTTCCATTTTTCTGCGTACACCTTCCTTGTACTAGGTCTTCTAGCTTCCATAATCACATTTAAAACTTGTTGAGGAAGTTGAGACCTGCTGTGCTTCAACAGAGAATATGCCAGGCTGTTAGATGAAGAGAGTGAAGCTTGACATTGAGCAGATGACCGTCCTTCTGAGATAACAGATGAGGAATCAGAGGTAAAGGCCATGGAGGCTTCTTTACCAGACTCCGTAGTAGTGGATACCAGTGTTGCCGAGGCCAATCTGGAGCTATCAAAATCATCCTTGGCCTGTCTTGTCTGACCTTTAATAGTACCTTTGGAAGAAGAGGCAGAGGTGGAAAGGCATAGACATGAAGGTTTTTCCAACTGAAAGACAGAGCATCCACTTTCCAAGCTGTGTGATGAAACCCCTGTGTGCAATACTTTGGCAGCTGGTGGTTTAGTGGAGAAGCGAACAGATCTATGTCTGGAGTTCCCCAGGACACTGTCAATTTCTGAAATACATGAAGATCCAGTTTCCACTCGTGGGGATCCATGATTTGTCTGCTTAACACATCTGCTAGGGAGTTCTGTGCTCCTGGCAGAAACCTTGCCTGAAGAGTTAGTTGCAAGCTTAACGCAGTCTCCCATAAAATCATTGCTTGCCTGCATAGAGGATAAGAATGTGTTCCCTTGCTTGTTGATGTACCACATGACAGTTGTGTTGTCTGTTAGAATCAACACCTGCCCTGGAAGAAGTAACTCCTTGAAAGCCATCAATGCAAACTGGACTGCTAACATCTCCTTCATGTTGATATGTAGATGCTGTAGTCTGGCAGGCCACTTGTCTTGTATCCACTTTCCATTTAGATGAGCTCCCAAGCAATGTCCGAGGCATCTGTCGTTAAAATCTGACTCGCCTCTGGCCGGGTCACAGAGAGTCCCTTGTTTAGGTGACATTCCTGAGCCCACCACAAGAATTCCCTTTGAAGGCAAGGTATTATTTGAATGACAGTGTCCAAATCCTGGCAGTGCTGTGTCCATACATTTTTGAGATACCATTGCAGCTTCCTCATATGCAGTTTGGCATTGGGAAGCACCAGAATACAAGATGCCATGAACCCTAATGCTTGAAGGACTGTCCTTGCAGTCAGCACGGACTGATGAGATAGTTGATGGAAGTAAAGTGACAGACTCTTTTGTTTGTCCGGGGTTAAAAGGCCATCTGGGCTGCTGTATTCAGTCTCACACCCAGAAAGCACATGTCTTGAGAGGGTACTAGACTGGACTTTATTTCGTTCACAGAATACCCTAGGCATCTTAGCACTGCTATGACATATTCCAGATGCTGTAGAAGGTCTTCCTTTTCTTGAGCCAGAATCAGGCAGTCGTCCAAGTAAGGATAGATTTGAATTCCTTGAAGCCTGAAGTAAGCTATCACTGGAGCCAGAACCTTTGTGAATACTCTGGGCAGTAGATAAGCCAAAGGGCAATGCAGAGAACTGATAATGAAAATCTCCAGTTCGAAACCGCAGATACTTCCTGCAACCTAGCCTTATAGGCACATGAAGGTAAGCTTCCTTGAGATCTAAAGTTACCATCCAGTGATCTTTGCCCAGCAGAGGTAAAAGCTGTTGTAACGTCAACATCTTGAACTTGGGGATGTCCAGATAAGTGTTGAGGATAGATAAATCCAAAATTGGTCTCCACGTGTTCCCCTTCTTTGGTACTAGGAACAGGCGAGAATAAAATCCTAAGCCCCTTTCTGATACAGGGACTGGCCGAATGGCCCCATCTGGAGTAACTGAGAAACTTGCTTGTGAGCCTCTTTTCTTTGTGGAGGAGGAACGTCTGGCATGCCTTTGAAAGGGGGCATTCTGTGGAAATAAAATCTGTAACCGTGATGAATGATATCCAACACCCATCTGTCTTGAGTAATTAAATCCCAATTTTCTTTGAAAAGAGACAGTCTTCCTCCCAAAGGAGCTGCCAGACGAGAATCCACTGGCAGCTGAAAAGGCAGGTCATTGGGTCTGTTTACGAAAGGACTGACCCCTGCCCTCACCAGAAGTCTGAGCAGGTGAACTCCCTGATCTAGGCCTAAAAGAACCTTGAGCCCTGCCCCTACCACGTCTAGACCTACCCCTAGACTGGGGATCATAAGCAGGATATGTCCACCCCTTAGCAGGCCAATTTCTACTAAACTTCGGAGGCTGCACCTGCAAAAAATCTTTAACAGTCTGCATAGACTTAGCTTTGTCCTCCATTTTCTTTAAAACTGCTTCCACAGGCGGTCCAAACAACACATCAGACTGTAAAGGAGCATCCAAAATCCTTGTCTTAACATGCTCAGCTAAATTCTGATCCTTCAACCAGGCATGTCTGCGAAGAACAGAACTAGTAGCAGCCACCCTCGAGGAGGCCTGTACAGCATCAAAACCACACTGCAAAGAATGCTTACCCACTTGTTCAGACACATGAACCAAATCCAGTAACTCTTTACACTCAATACCTTCCGCCAAAGCATCCACCTTAGATTTCAATTGTGAAAGGAGATAATTTTGATATTTTAGCATGTGAAACTGACAATTCAACGCCCTCATGGCTAGAGTGGAAGAAGTATACACTTTCTTTCCCCACCTATCCAAAGCCCTTGCCTCTTTATCAGAGGGTACAGGATTTTTAACCACAGAAGCTTTAACACCTTTAGGCCCCTGAGAAACAGTTTCTGGGTCCGCCCTAGGACTCTTAAACAAATACTTATGAGCTTGGCACCCTATAATACCTATCAGGCTTAACAGGAGCAGGAGGCAAGGAGTCAGGGTTCAGGAAGCCTCTGCAAAACATCCTCCACCACATTCAACACAGGAGGAATAGCTAAGGGCCTATGCTGGGGTAAAACAAGAATTCCCTAAGCCTTTTCCTGGAATCAGAGTAATCCTGGCCTTCCCATTTAAAGTGCTCCCTCATGGAGTGTAGAGTCTCTGAAAATGAAAAATCCTCAGGAGGAGAAGCTGTAGGAGTGGAATCATCCACATCAGAATCAGAATAAGTAGGAAACTCCTGTAAGTCTTCCACAGAAGACTCTGAAGCCTGTGAACACTGTTCAAAACTATCAAACTCCTGTTCCACCCTAGGCCTCTTATCAGGCGGGGGCATAGAACCTCTAATCATAGTAATCAAATCTTCTGCCATTTTAAGCATATGTTTCTTAGGCACAGAGCCCGAAATGCTAGGAGAAGCCCCCACAGAAGCTGAACTTGGCCTACCTCTAAAAGAAGCTTTGGCAACAGAAGGAGAGGCCCTAACTACCTTGGGAAGAGAGGGAAGAACAGTTACCTGAGAAGCCCCGTCAGCCGGGCCTACCTCCTGAGAGGGCACATCCTGTAACAATAAAGTTTCTGCCTGAGACTCCATGGAAACTCCTGGCAAAACCTCTGGCTCCACTGAGCCTTCTAAAGAACCGACGTCCGGGACTGCCGGTTCATCAACCCTAGGCTTCACTGTTTTGTCCTTGCGCTTCTTGGATGAAGCGGCGTCGGAGCATCCGACGGCATATTATAATTGCAACGCTTTCCAAACACTAACCTGGCACAATCTAGCCTCCTCTTAATAGTGCGCTTGTTAAATCTAGCACAAGAACGGCAACCAACAACGTCGTGCTCAGGCCCTAAACAAGGTATACACAATGTATGATAATCCCTATGCGGTATCTGCTTCCCACAAGAAATACAGTTATTCACTTTTTCTGACATCCGGTTAAATACTAAGGCAAGAAAAAAACAAAATGTTCCCCAACGGGGTACTTAGCCAACTCTGTTTCGGTCTGAAACTCCGGTTTCGGAAATATCTCAGAACGCCAACCTGCACTCGCAAAATTGCTTCTGCATCGGACCATGCGGCAAAAAAGACTGAGGATATGACGTCGGTCATGCGCATTAGTACCCTGACGTACTGACGTCAGTCTAAGGCGCCATGACCGACGTCAGCCTTATACTCTGGTATTCGGGCCGACTGGACGCGGACTATACCCAATAGTCAGGACTGCAGCAATGGAAGACGAAGAACATCAATTTTTTCCTTTTGTTATGTAGCTTCTTTATTGCAGATGTCCACCAAACAAGCTTGCTCTTCCTTGCGGAGAATAATGCTGTCCTGTCAGGTATTCCTGATTCCATGCATCTACATATATGCTCGTATAGTACTTTGGTGTACATTTGGACATTGGTGCCCATTCCTACAGTGGGAGAGGAGGCTATACAGCTGTTCATACCATCCCTCAGGTGGTTCTACTCAGCTTTGGAGAATTTTTCTTTTTACCATAGCAGGGGGGGGGGTCAGGGGAGATGGTGATATTGAAAATGACCGCTCTTTTTGTCAGATCGTACCAGGGAAGATGATACTGTAAGGGTGCTGCAGTGCTTAATCATGTTGGTTACTACCAAGTCCAAGATATGTATCACATCTTGTGGGGGTATCAAGTAGCTGTCCCAAGGCATTTGTATTGATAAAATGGTGGAATCTCTGTGCATAGTCTTGGAGATTACCTCCTTGTAAGCTTATTGGATTACCCCCATTGTATTTCATTATTTGTCTGCATCTGTCCTTTAATGTTATTTTAAATATTACCTATGGTTTTGAACTCTGACATCATTGTGAATAGATATTTAGTTGTTATGTTCTTTTATTATTTATTATTAAATATATTTAAACCTTTCATTGCGGCTGATCTTTGTAGAGATATTTAAGTTTTGAGATTATTTGCATATTTATTTGGTGACTCTGCGTGGGTCTTGCTGTTGGTCAAATTACAATTTGTACTAATATTAATTTCATTTAGTATATTGGACACCCTTTGTTAAGGACCTTAAAGTAGCTGGCAAGGATTTCTCGTGGCAGTGATAACTACTTTATAGTCCGGCAAGAGGGGCATAGCTAGTAAACCTGTGCCAGCCTTTCCCAGGGGTGTGTGTGTGTGTGTGTGTGTGTGTGTGTGTGTGTGTGTGTGTGTGTGTGTGTGTGTGTGTGTGTGTGTGTGTGTGTGAGTGTGTGTGCTTGTGCATGTGAGTGTGCTTGTGCATGTGAGTGTGCGTGTGCGTGTGTGTGTGTGTGTCTGCATGTGTGTGTGTCTATACCTGTGTGTCTGTGTGTACAAATGAAATCTCAGAGATTGTGTGCATCAGCTACTTCGGCAGGGACAAGAAGCACTAGTTGGACAGAGAGAGTGTTTGAGGACTTGGCTTGGAGCCCTGGCTTAGGACTGGCTTAGAACTCAACTAACAGCAACAGCAGTGCCAGTGGGGAGTCTTATTGGGGATCTGGAGGAAGAGAGAGGAACCAGCCCCTGACTGACTGTGTTCCCTGTGTGCTCTTAAGGGAAAATTGTGCTCGACTGTGTTTAATGCAGAGAGCTGCATCTGGAGATACTGTGTGTGTACCTGTTATCCTCTCAGTGAATGTTGCCCAAAGGTGCCAGTGGTGAAGATTGAGGCTCCTTTATTACCGGCCCAGAGGTGGAGAGTCATCACACCCACATTGAAATCTTCCTAAAAGGAAAAAAAAGGCTAAACAATATGTCCTACATGAACTGACTCAAAGCTCTGTCATTATACTCAATATCCTTGACTTTTAAGAGGTGACCAGCTTCTGGCATACAAGGCATCCTCTGACCCAGTATTGATGGAT
>NC_056751.1:780013401-780035786 GCF_019279795.1 Protopterus annectens | reverse complement strand
ATATTACATTATTATGGTTAATTCAAGCACCAAAAAGGAAACTGGCTTAGCTTAACGTGGCCCATAAGAGCAGCTAGACTAGTACTTACCTATGAACTTACAAGGACTTCTTCAGAATATAAAACAAACACATGAGTGAAACATTTAAATACTATACTAATGAGTCACAAGATATAACCCCAGTCACATGATCATTAAAATTAAAAAAAAACATGCATCACTTTTGTACAAAGTTTTCTTAAAAATGATGTATATAAAATTTAAAATTTATACCTCCTTAGTTTTAAAACACTCAAAAGGGATAAACAATCACTTAACCATTGGGAGTGATCAGCTCTTGGATGAAGTTGCCAAATAATTTTTTGATGTTCTATCACGTCTTCCCATGGATCCCCTTTGGGATCTATCACATCTTCACATGACCCCCCTTGGGTTTGATAATGTCTTCTCATGGACTCCACTTGGGATCTATCACATCTTCCCATGGGCCCCATTTGGGATCTATCACATCTTCCTATGGGCCACACATGGGATCTATCACATCTTCTCATGGGCTCCCTGTGAGTCTTTCAAAATTTTCTCCAAGCCAAAAAACTTAAACTTTATTAAAATCATAAAATCATTGCATTCTAATTCATACTTACTTAATGCATTATTTAAAATTGACTATATATTATACGAATATTTATATATATATATATATATATATATATATATATATATATATAGAGAGAGAGAGAGAGAGAGAAGGAGAGATAGAGATACAGATAAATGCATTTTTTCGATATGTTGTAGATTTATCCACATAATATGCTTGACAAGTTTGGCAAACCGCCAAGTATACCAACGTAACCGTTCCATAATTAAAATACCTTTCAGCAGAATGCATTCAAAATTAGCAAGATTGCAAGATTGTAAATATGAAGAAATTGCTTACACTGGCTATAGCAATACAATCCACGTATTTTTATGATTGACAGTTTCAGCAGGTTCACAATGTTACATTAAATACTTTCCTCTCTGGATTTGTCCAAAATTGTTTTTCAAGTCTTTATCATTTTGTAACAGAATCCAATTTGTATGAATTATATTAGTAATATCAAAAGTACCAATACTATAGGTAAGCACTATTGTTCTAGCAAACGTATTAATGGGATTTTTAAAGAACTAAACAAACTCCCTCAATAAGGGAATTTACTGTCATTGCTTTTATAAAAACCTCTTTATAAATTACTTTAAAAAAGACCCCAGGGTAACCTTACTACCTAAAATAATCCTTGAATATATCACATTTTCTTTACTAATACAGATTCATCACGTACCATTTTCCTAACTGCACCAAATAGCCTTTAATGAGGCTTTTTTCTGTTGCATCAGATGGCAACTATTAAAATGCAAATAGAAATTTGAAAATGTTGCTTTTCTGTGTATATTAGATGTAAAATCCTGATTACAGATATATCCTTCTCTACAAATTCATCCAGGTAGTTTATACCTGGGAAAAAAGTAGATGAATTAATAAAGTTTGAAAATTTGTCGGCTTGTTCTTGTGTATCAGCCCACATCAAAAAGATCTTACCCAAGTAATGTGCCTAAAATTTCTAGGATTACAAAAATTCAGAATTAAAAACAAGACTGGTTTTGCAATAAAACATGATATTAGCAGACGCATAACACAAGTTCTGGTAAAATAACTTTTTATAGGAGCAACACGTCACTGTCCAAGCTCACTAGACATCAGGATATCTGAAGCACCAGCATCATGTGACACTGGTAGAAATAGTACACAGCCATGTACTGACTGTATCACTACTCAGTTCTCACAATTAGTGTGTCATCATGATAGTAGTGTAATCCATGTTTCTGAATCCCATTACTCACATAAACATATGCACACTGCTGCTATACACAGTCATGCACTATGTGTATGAATACAGAGGCATAGTCAAGCTCAGTACCCTGCAAGATGTGCAGTAACAGACCTTTCACAAATTCATCCTTTGGCAACTTCTCAACATGCACTCAAGGAAAATGGTAGCAACAAGCACTATGTAAGTCAGATATCAAAAGGGACTTTTATTAAAATGCTTTCAAAACAGCAAAAACTAGAGTCATGACAAAATCCAAATAATAAGAAACCATTTACTGCACTTCATTCCTACCCATGCATGAGCAAAACAGTGCATTTCATTCTATTTCATACCGGCATTACAATGTTCAGGTTCAACAGTTAGTAGATCATTATTAATCTCAAGAAGTACATAGTGAGTACTTATAAATCTGTTCCTACGTTAATATATGTTTTTATGTTTAATGCCAATTTAAAGACTAAAGTAGATTTATCGTTCATTATGCATGTTACATTAATGCAAAGTTATAACTATTAAACTTTATTTAAGCAGGCAGATGGATGGAAGCAAAGCAATCAGTTCCACATGCAAATAAATATCTCTATGTATCTGTGTGTGTGTGTGTGTGTGTGTGTGTATATATATTTATATATATCTGTATATCAATCTACTTTATATAATCGAAAAAACACCTACTCAAAGTTCATAACATCGAGACCACTTTAGCAAAACGGCACACTATCAAACACCTGGAACATAGCAATGTCACTCTGGAAAACTAACCATTGGGCCACCATGGTGAAAAAATAAACCAAAGCAAACCAAACACACACACCCCTAACTAAATATACCAACTCCAACATTGCACTATAGTGGAGAAAAGAGCACAGCTCACCTTGGTGACACACAGTGTTAGTTTTCTGCAGTGACATTGTGATGTTCCAGGTGTTTGATAAGGTGCCGTTTCGCTAAAGTGGTCTCAATGTTATGAAGTTAGAGTACATGGTTTTTCGATTATATAAAGTAGATCCATATATATATATATATATATATATATATATATATATATATATATATATATGTGTGTGTGTGTGTGTGTGTGTGTGTGTGTGTGTGCATGTGCGTGTGCGTGTGTGTGTATGCACACAAAAGTCCTGGGAACATATACCAAGCAGAAACTTGCTATACCAAATAATTCTTTGAAAAATTTCTCCTTGAGCAAAAAAAGTTCTCCTTAAGCAAGTCTTGTAGAATAAAAACACAGCTTTATTACGGAAATGCAGTAGGTAAACGCTTTCATGGGACTACCACCCACTTCATCAGACCATTACAATAGCAGTACTATCCACTTATTTATAAGGCAAGTTAAATTGGTAATACCAATTAAATAGTAATTACCCATTCATTTTAAAGAGATATTCATCTCTACTTGAATCACTTGCATTGTTTCTATTCAAGCATTACTAATATTATGTGAATAACTTAACAACAGAAGAACATGCAGCCCTTGATAGCATTAAGAATAACACTGACATTATAGTCAGACCGGCTGACAAAGGTGGACCGGTTGTTGTCCTTGACAGTTTATATTATAGTACAGCTATGTTGACAATGCTAAGAAGTGATGCATATCTAGAAATTGACTTAACCATCATTAATGACATTATAACACAAATCCGGTCTGCACTACAAGACTGTCTAAATATTAATAGTATGTGTCAACGATTATTTGATTATTTTTTAGTGTCACACCCGGTTGTGCCCAGACTACATGGTTTGCCAAAAATCCACAAGAACCCTCAGTTACCACCTTTTCGACCCATTGTGGCAAGTGCTGGTTGGGCTACAGAACCTATATCAGTATACTTAGACTATGAACTTAAACAGATTCTAAGACACTATACATATGTCCTTAAAGATACAGAAGAATTCCTGCGAGCTTTTTATGAGTTCTCGACTGAGCATGGTTATACTTCATCATTGGTTTTCTTGACAGCAGACGTGGAATCTTTATTCACGTGTATTCCCAACACCATTGGCATTGAAATGGTGTTCAATCTGATGACAAAAGATAACTTTTTGAATACCGAAAAAGCTGAATTTTTATGTTTTCTTCTAGAACTCGTACTTGAAAACAATGTTTTCTTATTTGATAATAGGTATTACAAACAGGCCAGAGGCATAGCTATGGGCACTAGTTGTGCCAACAGCTATGCCAATCTGGTCATGGTAGCTTGGGAACAACAACACCTTGTTTCCCTTTCTTCCTTGAAGTTTTTTAGACGATTTGTGGATGATTTGTTTATTGTGATAGATGATGTTAATTTTGTGTGTTCTGACTTTTTTAGTTACCTTAATTCCACTTGTCAGTTTTTAAAGTTTTCTGGCACATGTTCCAGATCCAGTATTGATTTTTTAGATGTTAATGTATATGTGGAAGATGCTACTGTCAAGACTAAATTATTTAGGAAGGCTTGTTACCAATCTACGTATTTGCACAGACAGAGTATGCACAACCCGGCTTGTTTTACTAATATCATTAAGGGGCAAGCCATGAGAGCATCACGCCTTTGTTGCGATGATAGTGTCTTTAAGGAAGAAATGGGAAGATTGCAAAATGGATTTTTGAGTAGGGGTTACAATCAAAGTGAGATTGATCAGGTGCAGGCACAAATGGGACATCTTAGGGAAAACAGAGCCAGACCATATTATGGTCCTGGTGTTATTAATCGACCGGTCCATAGAGCTAAGGTGAATAATAATGTTTCTATTATCATTCCATATTGTAGTAACATTAACAAAATTAGAAACTTGGTATCTAATAATTGGAACATTCTAACTTCTGATAACAGTACCAAACAATTAGTGGGCAATTTCCCTCATTTTGTGTACAAAAATTGTCAAACATTGCAACAGAAGATTTGTTATACTAACTCCAAATACTTGGAAGGATGCCCTATTTGGCAACTGGGTACTAAGAAATGCAATGAATGCTTACAGTGTCAATATATTAATGAATCCAGGTTCTTTAGACATCCAGATACAGGTGTCCTTTGGAACATTAGATGCTCTGGGACCTGTACCTCCAAGAACCTAGTATATGTTGCACAGTGTCAAGTATGTTTTTGCTATTATGTTGGCAAAACTAATCGATCGTTGAGGGAGAGAATTCGTGACCACTATTATTGTATACGTAGAAATGAAGCATATAATGCTATTGCCAAGCATGTAATGAACACTAATTCCACACATATGTTTCTATTTCAAATTTTACATATAGTTCAAGAAAATCCCAGGTTGGGTGATGTGGTTAACCTGACTGAGACTGCGGAAACACGATGGATTCTGAGATTGGGGGCACACCGTGGAAGTGGTCTAAATGAAACTGTTCCCCTTAAGCCCATTTTGAATGGTAGACCACTTAGGTAATAAGTTTTTACATTTCCCGTGGTTATATGCGGGTAGTTCCATAGTTTGATTGTATTTAGTTCATAACTGCTGGTTAAGCAGCTGTGATTAATACACTTTTATAATGTTACTTCTAGTAAATGTTTTTTCTTTTGTAGATAGCATTTTTAGACAGTATGCCTTTATTGCAATTGTCTTTGTGTATTAGTTTATATGTGGGCAGTTTACTAGTTTGATAGTTTTTAATTGCTGGCCAAGCAGTCGTTGCTATGCAATATATTTTCACATTGTCTAAGTACATGTTTTTATCTTTGTAGACAGTATATATTTTTTAGATAGTACGCCTGTATTGTATTTTATTTTTATGCATCAGTTAATTGTTATTTAATTAACTGCTTAATTGCAAGCGTTATAAAAGGGTGTAGTTCCTGTATGAATTTACGTCTGAGGAAGCGGACAGGTCGTCTGTGAAAGCGCTTACGTTTTATGCTCTATCTGTTTTGTCTGATTAAATATTTTATACTTCGATACGTGGAAAGTGGTCAGTTCGTTTTGTCTTAGCGTTTGAGTTGCTGATATACTGCCAGTTGGAGTTTTGCTATATATATATATATATATATATATATATATATATATATATATATATATATATATATATATATATATATATATATACAGAGATGCATATACATATATATAATTTATTTTATGTGCAATAGTTGATTACTGAACATCAGTGTTAATTACCACCCAACATATGCTTTTTATGTACTTGTAAACTTACATTCTTAACAATTAGCATATAATTTATATATTGATATAACTCAAGATCAAGGCCCAGTTGTTAGTCTACAATTGTCTCAGTGTCAGTCAGCACAGACATGTCCAAAGCTAAGGGAACTTGGATGTGTGCTACTCAAATTTCCAGTTACTGTATTCATTATTATTATTTTTACAGATAATTTTACAAAAAATTTTATAATTTTATATTATTTTATAATGTTTTATTATTTTCTAATATAATTTTGTAAAATTTTATAAATTTTACAGACATGTGACTGGAGCATTTCTCCCTGGGCATCTGCTGAAAATTGGCTTATTCCAAGTCGGACTTTCCCAGTAAACAAATGTTGAATAAATAAATAAATAAAATAAGAATTTTCAAGTCACCAACAGAATGTAAACATCAGTAAAGACGTAAACAGAAGACTGTTTATCATATGCATAGACAAGCAGCCTTACCTTCGACCGCCATGTGGCCACAGTGGTGTGGAAATGCTTTAATGTTGTGGAACTTATATGTAAGGGAATGACATCCAAGTCCAAACAGGTCATTATCAAACTGTACTCTGTCCTATTCAGACCAATCAGAGTACAGGGCTCCCTTTGGTATGTACCTGACCAGGCATATGCAGCAACTACAGTGACCTCAGAGGTTCCTTACAAAAACAATCCAAGGTGTAGCAAACCTGCCTTATGCACAGCACCTTAAATCCCTTTCTCTCTACTCAGTCTCCTGTAGATTGCTGAGGGGTGATCTATGCCCATCTTACAAGGTATCCACAAACCCCACACTTATGAATCTCCTGCATATTTGTAAGTCAAACAGTACCAGAAATAGATGGTCTAAGGACCTGAATTTTGTCTGTGATGTAAACAGAACATACAGGAGAGGCAGCTATGTGTTTCAGAGACTGACCCTCCTGTGGAACAAGTTTCCCATCCATGTGAAGCTGAATTTGTTGCATTACGCAGTTAAGCACAACCTAGACAAGTGAATGGGGGTTAGGAAGTTTACATCAGGCCTGGCATCCATGTCATTTATAGACAGAGGAAGCTTGTAAATGCCCGGCCCTCAGTGCCCTATTTGGATACAGGGTGTCATTATTCTTTTGGGAAAACTTGGTTAGGTGTAGAAAGGCCCCCTGGGTTGTTGACCCAGTAGCAATCTAATGAATCTATATGTAACTTCCTCAACTGACATACCACAGTTTCATATAGCCTCACATATAGGGTAGGTGCCTAAGCCCCAGACCTTCCAGCATGCTATACAAAACAGAGACAGTTCCCATCAATTACATCTGCAGGTCCCCCCAATGTCTCAATGCAGAAATAAGCTATTGACACCCAGGTGCTGTGATAACATCTGTTGAATTTGTCAACTACTAAATGACAAAAACGAATGGAAGGTTTTTGCTCCATATAAATTTATGCCTGAAACAGTTATGTTCTTAAACCTATTCAATATTGATTATAGCAAAAAAATATGCATTCAGTTGATCGTTGCTCCATTCCTGGTTAAAAATGGAAACAGGGAGCCTTTTAAACTTTACTTCCACAAATTAAAACACTATTTGAAAAAACAAGAAGTGATTGATTGCAGTTACCATCTCAGTCATCCCACTTACACATTCGCATATTAGGGTGGTATGTCTGAGGTCTATATATGAATGTTCTTTCAAGTTCTACTGCCATATTAACATTCCAGATATTTCTACCTGCTGTAGGTGTATGAAGCTACACTTATCTATTTTATGCACAGTGATGATCTTTAACATTGTATTTCATTACCTTGTGTCTGCTCAGATAACCTACCAGGTGTTGTGCATTTCTATACACAAGAATGTCAGGTAACTTCATATGTTGCTAGTAAATGTGTAACTACCATGCTCAGTATTTTAAGCAATAATTTTCATTTTGTCACTATCGTATACATAGACTTGCCAATAATGTTGTACATATGACTTGTATATTTATTCTCTAAAGTGTCTTAGACTGTATACCTATTCTTCAATGAGCCACCATAACTCACATTTAAAATACTTCCTGCACATCTATTTTAACAGAAATCAACTTATAAGATGTAATACAATATCCTCAAGTTTGTAGCAGAGATCTGTTTAACCATATGAAAGTTCAAGCCTTGCAAATCATAGCTCTCAACCAATCAGGGACAAAGCTCAACAGAATCAGGAACAAATCTAAAAATAATCAGGGACACTTGTAAAATATTAGTACTATTAACTAGAGACATTTACAGGATAAGAGAATACCAATTAATATCCATTTTCTGAAGGAAAAGAAGTATATAGTTCTAATTATCATTATTTATTATTAAGTGTAATTCACAACTTTTTCTCCAAATGTCACTAGTTTTAGGAGGGATTAAGAGGGATACAGCTAAAATTTGAGTCAAAATCACAGATGTCTCTAAAAATCAGAGATGGTTGAGAGATAAGCTTGCAATTGCATTTCTAACAAAATAAGAACAAGGTTACAGGGAACATATGAGAAACAAATTAGGAAACCTGTTACAGATTGTTCTTCATAATGAAGCATAACATTAAATGTAATGGTGTTCAGTCTGATTTCATGTCCCTAATTACAAGAAAATTAGCAACAATCATTCTGTCACTAGGTCGCACCATAAGTAGATCACAGTTTGTCTCCTAGCTGGTACTGGTTAAGATGTAATATTAGCTGACTCACCAATTACTTAAAAATCAAACTGGAAAAAAAAAACTCTGTCAGACCAAAATTGGCTAACACGTGTGACTGTGGCATCATCATCTTCTTTCGGCTGCTCCCATTAGGGGTCGCCACAGCAGATCTTCTGTTTCCATTTCTTCCTGTTCTCTGCATCATGCTCTTTCACACCAACCGCCTGCATGTCCTCTCTCACCACATCCATAAACCTTATCGTAGGCCTTCCTCTTTTCCTCTTACCTGGCAGCTCCATCCTTAGCATCCTTTTCCCAATATACCCAGCATCCCTCCTCAGCACATGTCCAAACCAACGCAATCTCACCTCTCTTGCTTTGTCTTCAAACTGTCCAAAGTGAGCTGACCCTCTAATATACTGATTCCTAATCCTGTCCATCCTAGTCACACCCAGTGCAAATCTTAACATCTTTAACTCTGCCACATCCAGCTCTGACTCCTGCCTTTTCGTCAATGCCACCGTCTCCAACCCATATAACATAACTGGTCTCACTACCCTCTTGTAGACCTTCCCTTTCACTCTTACTGGTACTCATCTGTCACAAATCACTTCTGACACCCTTCTCCACCCATTCCACCCTGCCTGTACTCTCTTCTTCACCTCTCTTCCATACTCACCATTACTCTGAACTGTTGATCCTAAGTACTTAAACTCATCCACCTTTACCAACTCTACTCCCTGCATCCTCACCATTCCTCTAACCTCCCTCACATTTACACACATATATTCTGTTTTAGCCCTGCTGACCTTCATTCCTCTCCTCTCTAAAGCATATCTCTACCTCTCCAGGGTCTCCTCAACCTGGTCCCTACTCTCACTACATATCACAATGTCATCTGCAAACATCATAGTCCACGGGGCCTCCTGTCTGATCTCATCTGTCAACCTGTCCATCACTACTGCAAATAAGAAAGGGCTCAGAGCTGATCCTTGATGTAATCCCACCTCCACCTTAAACGTATCTGTCACTCCCACTGCAGTCCTCACCAATGTCACACTACCCTCGTACATATCCTGTACCACTCTTACATACTTCTTTGCCACTCCCGACTTCCTCATACAATACCACAACTCTTTTCTAGGCACCCTGTCATATGCTTTCTCTAAGTCCACAAAGACACAATGCAACTCCTTCTGACCTTCTCTGTATTTCTCCAACAACACTCTCAGAGCAAATATTGCATCTGTAGTGCTCTTTCCTGGCATGAAACCATACTGCTCATCACTAATCATCACCTCTCTTCTTAACCTAGCTTCCACTACTCTTTCCCATAACTTCAAGCTGTGATTGATCAATTTTATCCCTCTGTAGTTACTGCAGCTCTGCACATCACCCTTATTCTTAAAGATAAGTACCAAAACACTTTTTCTCCACTCCTCAGGCATCCTCTGACTTTCCAAAATTTCATTAAACAATCTGGTTAAAAATTCCACTGCCATTTCACCTAAGCACCTCCATGCTTCCACTGATATGTCATCTGGACCAACAGCCTTTCCATTCTTCAGCCTCTTCATAGCTGTCCTTACTTCCTCCTTGCTAATCTGTTTCACTTCCTGATTCACTATCCCCACATCATCCAACCTTCTCTCCCTCTCATTCCCTTCATTCATCAGCCCTTCAAAGTACTCTTTCCATCTAGTAGCTAACACACTTGGAAACGAAACCCTCTTCACGAAAACAAGCAAAAAACAACTTTCATTTAATAAACTTAAAGTGCATTCAGTATCATACACTTTTCGACAAGACAATACCTGACTTCATCAGAAGACAAAACAGTGAAACCCTCTAATGGGCTTGGTCTTATACAAATTCGTTAATTGAAAAAACATTAATTAAAAAGACATTAATTGAAAAAGTGCATGGTTTAAAAGTTAAACCTAATTAACTGTTTCCTGTTGATCTATTGTGTAAAAAGAACAAAGTATTGTTTGAAATACTTATGAACATCTAAAAATGAAAAAGTGAGTACAAAAAACCATGTAATTAAAAAAGAATTTTTGAGTTTAAAAATTAGTATTAAAACACTCAGCGACAAGTATCAACAGGCTGTTTAAAGATTGTGATTGTTTGTACTCAGTACAACAATTTGATAATACTTTGTCACGGTTCTGCGCCCATTAGATGAGTCTTGCAGCACTAGTAAACTTGTTGTGAGGTTTTTTAGTTTCAAAATCAAAAGCCTTTAATAATGTGTAAAACAATGTGTTTGTACAGTCCTGTTTCTTTAAACAGCCTGTTGATACTTGTCGCTGAGTGTTTTAATACTAATTTTTTGTACTCACTTTTTCATTTTTAGATGTTCATAAGTATTTCAAACAATACTTTGTTCTTTTTACACAATAGATCAACAGGAAACAGTTAATTAGGTTTAACTTTTAAACCATGCACTTTTTCAATTAATGTCTTTTTAATTAATGTTTTTTTCAATTAACGAATTTGTATAAGACCAAGCCCATTAGAGGGTTTCACTGTTTTGTCTTCTGATGAAGTCAGGTATTGTCTTGTCGAAAAGTGTATGATACTGAACGCACTTTAAGTTTATTAAATGAAAGTTGTTTTTTGCTTGTTTTCGTGAAGAGGGTTTCGTTTCCAAGTGTGTTAGCTACTGGTTTCTTTTTTCGTTGACTCTTTCCATCTACTCAACACACTCTCCTCACTTGTGAGTACGTTTCCCTCACTATCCTTTATCACCCTTACCTGCTGCACATCTTTCCCAGCTCTGTCCCTTTGTCTAGCCAATCGGTACAGGTCCTTTTCTCCCTCTTTAGTGTCCAATCTCTAATACAACTCTCCATATGCCTTACCCTTAGCCTTCGCCACCTCTCTCTTTGCTATGCATCTCATCTCCTTATACTCATGTCTACTTTCTTCATCTCTTTGGCAATCCCACTTCTTCTTCGCCAGCCTCTTCCTCTGTATACTCTCCTGTACTTCCTCATTCCACCACCAGGTCTCCTTGTCCTCCTTCCTCTCTCCAGATGTCACACCAAGCACCTTCCTAGCAGTTTCCCTTACTAGCTCTGCTGTAGTTTCCCAGCTATTCGGTAACTCTTCACTGCCTCCCAGTGCCTGTCTTAACTCTTCCCTGAACTCCACCTCACAATCACCCTTTTTTAACTTCCACCATTTAATCCTTGGCACTGCTTTCACACTTCTCCTCCTCTTCTTGATGACCGTCATCCTACACTCCACCAATCTATGCTGCTTAACTACACTTTCCCCTGTCACCACGTTACAGTCTCCAATCTCCTTCAGACTGACCCTCCTACATAGGATATAATCCACCTGAGTGCATCTTCCTCCACTCTTGTACGTCACCCTATGCTCCTCCCTCTTCTTAAAATACATATTCACCGCAGCCATGTCCACCCTTTTCACAAAATCCACAATCATCTGACCTTCAGCATTCCTTTCCTTAACACCATACCTATCCATCACTTCCTCATCCCCTCTGTTCACTTCACCAACATGCCCATTGAGGTCCACTCCAATCACTAGTCTCTCATCCTTCGGTACACTCACCACCACTTCATCCAACTCACTCCAAAATTTTTCTTTCTCATCCATAGCACACCCAACTTGTGGAGCATATGCACTAACAACATTCATCATTACACTATCAATTTCAAGCTTCATAAACATCACTCTATCAGACACTCTCTTCACCTCCAAAACACTCTTGGCATACTGTTCCTTTAGGATAACCCCTACCCCATTTCTCTTGCCATCCACACCATGATAAAACAATTTGAATCTGCCTCCTATACACCTGGCCTTACTTCCCTTCCATCTGGTCTCTTGCATGCACAATATATCAACCTTCCTTCTCTCCATCATATCAGCTAGCTCTCTCCCTATACCAGTCATACTACCAACATTCAAAGTTCCTACCCTCACTACTACACTTGTAACCTTCCTCCTCTCTTCCTGCCTTTGGGCATGCCTTCCCTCTCCTCTTCTCCTTCGGCCAACAGTAGCCCAATTTCCGCCAGCACCCTGTTGACTAACAGTACTGGTGGCGGTCATTGTTAACCTGGGCCTCGACCGATCCGGTATGGAAATATGAAATGTTCTCCGCATAAGTAATTTGGCAGAGGTTTTACACTGGATGCCCTTCCTGACGCAACCCTCCCCATTTATCCGGGCTTGGGACCGGCACAAACAAATGCACTGGCTTGTGCATCCCCTAAAAAGCCCAGACTGTGGCCCAGATGACCTGAGTTCGACCAGTGGCTCAGGCTCTTCACAGTGGCAAGGAGGAACAGTGATATCCTGTTGGGAAAGGGCAGACACTTGAGACATATTCTTGTGACTGGTTTTCATGGTGGATATCAGGGAAACGACTGCATTGTTCTGCCTATAGGTGGGCAGAATATCCTACTGATGTCATTTTTTTGCAGAGATGATGGATGGTGCAGCACTTGATGTTGACTGCATGATCCACCCACAAGGCGTTACTGTGTGGGTCAGAGTTTATCTAGGAGTGGCTGGCCTTGTTAGGTAGACCTAGTGGACAAGGAAAGATCTAGGTGTAGCTGTTGGGCAGAGCTGTGGTGCCAAAGATGACCACAAAACAGGCTAATTATACTGCTATTAGTAGACAGAACTTGTCCTAAATATTATATATCTATTCATTCAGGCATACATGTTATGCTATCTTCCTTGTCTTATTAAGGGTTGCAGGGAAAGTGGAATCTACCCAGTAAAGAGTAGGTTTGAAGCTGAAAACCAGGGAAGTTATATCTGGAAGGGGCATCTCTTCTCCATAAACATTAAGCACAGATACACAAACACACCTGGACACCACACATCCGTATACAGACAGACGCGCGTGCGCGCACGCACAAACGTACTCGCGGACATCGCGCGCGCGCACGCACACACACACACACACACACACACACACACACGCAACAGTTTGTAAAATTGTCGTTTCAGTTCACCTATCAACTTGCCTTTCATATGATGTGTGGGTAGAAAGTGGAAGACTTGCAGACTGCTGAGAAGGTAGCCATCTGGAACATGAACTGGTCAGCCGATATCCGTCAGGGTCAACATGAATTTAAAACAAGCATATCTACCATTTCTCTGTTGTTTACCTTTAAAATGCATTAAAGGACCTTCCCCACTTGGCCTCCAAGTTTAATGCCCTACAACTTTGATAAGTACCGTGGCATTTTCATTACCGCAGAGATACCTCACCTGTTGCCTCCACAAATATTGAGAAGAAACTGTTTATGCCAATTCTAAATACGCACATTCAAAAGCAGGTATCACAATCAAAATTATATATATATATATATATATATATATATATATATATATATACGCACATATATATATACGCACATATATATATATTTGTATATAAACGTATCTCAATCTCAAATGTTTTATTTTGCAGACTGAACCAGAAAATAGTTTCCTGTGCAGACACAATTCTGAAGGATTTTAAATGTGCAGTCTGTACAAAGTTTCAATTCTGAAAAAAAAATGCATGAATGTACAAACAGCAGATTTAATAAGCATATAACAATGTATATTTTAGTTACTAAAGTATCCAAATACTTACACTGGTACTGGGAAATGTCTTGTGTTAAGTGAGCCTAAATCGGTCTTTTGTCAGTGGATTCACTCACCACCCTGATGCTGCAGCTTCTGAGAGAATGAGTGTCTCAGCACAGAATAGACTTATTTCTGGGGAAACCATGTGACAGAAACTGAAACTTAAGATCAATCTGGACAATGTTTCATTTCTTCCACAAAATGCGAAGTACTGGGAACATTATATATTTATGTCCTTAGAGTGGGTCTGATGAATCTGAAATGCTATCAGCCTACACACACTCGCGCGCACACACACACACACACACACACATTTAGGCATACATATTTTGATCTGCTAAATGCACTGAAGTTCAGAGTCCCATAAAACAGATACACTTTTATTGTGGAATCATAACTTAAATACAGTAGGGCAGATTTTTTTCCAGCATGGTTAGTTGGAATTTTTGCAATAGATTTGCACCAAAAAATGTCTGACGTGAAACTAAAAGCCACGCAGACTGTCTTTTTCACAGCACCTTTTCTATCAAAGTCCAAGAAGACCCTCCAGTCACTTTCAGGTCAAGGTCCAATTGTTTCCTTCTGCTTCAGCAAGAGACAGAATTATATTCACAGTGTATAAGTCCTCACGAGCAGAATCTCTTCTGCTGTCTCTGTTGGTTGTCCTTTTAGGAAGAAATTGAGGTGTTTTAGTAAATGCCAAAAGAATATTTCTTCCTTTCTGAAGGGACACCACCTAGAATCTTCTTCCATGTAAACCATGACTCCTCCATGAGAGGCCAGCTTCTCTGAATATGTAGGGTTAAAACCTCTTCTCTTCTGTTGTATATATCTGAGGTCAGATGTCAACTGATAAATCTTACTGGTTAGTACAACCATATAGCTATGCTGATTGCACCCCTTTTGTAAAGCAGCAAACTTTATTTACATCAGTTAAACTCCATTTTGGGAAGACCCACAAATGCAATGCAACACTGATCGCACTCAGCTTGCAGCCCTCTGTTTAAAGCCCGATAGATGGACAGTAAGCCCTAGAGAGGCCATATGCATTAAAGTCTGATAAGCCTAGTCTGTATTTCACTATAAAAGTGAACAGTTGTAGGGATAATGCCTATCACCACAGGTTTGCACTTTCCTTCTCTTGTCTGCTTAACCACGATAGTGGGCAGTAGTGTGCGATAAATGTGTATTTTCTGCCAAGAAGGTAGAATTTCAATGAGGATAATGTCCTTTAATTGTCAATGAATTCTCATGGTGACATACTTGGATTCATCTCTATTTAATGTCCTGCTTATACAGCATATGGGATGCTGTGCTCCATTGAAGGTCTTTAACAACACTGACACATGCCTACCTCAATGTGAAAGTATAACTGTAAAAGTCCTACCTATAACTTGAAAGGACAAAACAGACTCTGAACAGAGCATTCCTGATAACTAGTTAAAGGCAATTCCTGCCTGTAATGTCCTCTAACTTTTCAGAAGCATTTTTATTTAAATCTGTAAGAGAGCAAGCTATTCAGGCAAAATAGGGTATGAATTTTCATTAGAACCTGACTAAATCCAAGAATGCCCTTTCTTATTTCTTAATGCAAGGAGCAGGGCAGTTTTTAATACCTTATTTTTATGAACTCTAGTATTTCTGCTGTCACTGAAATATCCCAAATGTTTTCACTTATGCCATACCTGACTTACCTCAGAGTCACTGACAGTTGACTCAGGCTGTTTCAAAGCATCAAGTTCAGGCTGGACTTTAGTTAAATGAGACCCCCAATCTCCTGAATATATTATCATATCATCTAGATAAGTGGATCCATACTTGACATGTGGTCTTAAGACTCTTTCTATAAGTCACTGAAAGATCTCAAGGGCACCATAACAAAAGACAGTATAGTGGAATAAGTCCAACGGATTCTAAAAAGCTGTCTTTTCTTTGACGTTAGTTGTTAGAGGGATCAGTTACACCCAGTTCTTCCCTTTGCTAGAGCTAATGGCATCAAGAATCTTGCCTTTCCTTACTTTTCTATAAGTTTGTCAATCATAGGCATTGGGTAGATACCGAATTTTGAAATTATGTTGAGGTTCCTAAAACCTGATTTTTTAGGCTTTTGGGGCTTTGGGGCTAATACCATGAAGCTGTTCCATTCAGTTATTGACTGTCACCTGTACTTTAAACACTATCTTTACCTCATCTTGCATGGCTTTTCTGTGTGATTCTGAGATTCTGTAAGGCTTTACATTAAAATTTCTCCCCAGAACTGTCTTGATATGATGCCATTTCATGTCTGTTCAGCCAGATATCACCGAAAACATTTCTTTATGTCGTAACAAAAACTCTACTCCTTTCTGTGGTTTAAATAGTTTGTCATTTACCTTAACTACAGGAATAGAGGTCACTTTTACTTATTTCCAGACATATTAGTTTTTGCTACTAAGATAACAACAGAAAACTGTGTTTCTTTCCATGGTTTAATGCACTAGTATGATATATCTGTTTGGGTTTTACCTTACCAGTTTGTTTAACTCAGTGGTCTATGTCACTTAATTTTGCTACTATTTCAAATTGACACTACCACTTAGAGAAAAAATGTATCTTCTGTAGGAGAGACCAAAACTAGCACTTGGTGTCCAGCAATGAATTCCTTGGTCCTTGCATTTCTGTTATGCACTCATTGTTGCATGTACTGGATTGTATCTATCTGTTCCAACACAATGGGCATTACTGGCCCCAGCCTATCTTGTAAACTTGTATATTTTAAATTGAGGTTTTTCTTATTCCAAAAATTCTCCACCAATGTGCAACCGTCAATTAAAGTATCTGCTATATAATAATTCAAAAGGTCTGAACTCTGACATAGCTTGTGGTATATCTCTAATGGCAAACAGGAGGCATGGTATTCACTGGCCCTTGTTTTTACAGCCTTCTTCAATTACCTTTTTCAACGTGAAATTTAATGTTTGGTTAAAATGCTCCAGCAGTTCATCTCATTGGGGAAAAAACATTGTGGTATTTAACTGCTTGAATTTAAATCACTTGTTTAGTTGGTGTATTCCTCTTGGATAAATGGAGTTCCCCAGCCAGTGAATAATTCTTTACTTATCCCTGTTCTGGAAAATAATAAATTTATCCCAATAGGTATAGTATTAGTTTTATCCTTCCATAGGGAAATAACCTCTGGGTATTTGGTAGCATAATCCAAAATAATCAAAATGTCCTGAAACCCATTGCTGAATTTTATTAAAGGTTAACAATAAGGTTAGCAATTCATTCAGTTGTGATGTCAGTAATATGTATGTAATTCATGTAATATTTAGAAACCTCAGTGAGTGGTAATTTTCTGGCTTTCCAGGCATCCAGCACATATATTTTTGATTGCTTTCATTATTCCTGGCAAGGAAAGTCTTGCTACGCCACTTGCTTTAGTTGTGTCCACTTCTATATGTCCTTCTAGTGCATGACTATGCATTAACTTCATTACTAGGGTAATTAATATATTACTTTTTCTCTTTCATTGCTTACTCTGTACGGTAAATCTTTTCTTAATTTAAGGCATCGGTAGTAAGTGAGAACATTTAAAGACAAAGGTTCCTTAATGGTTAAGGTCTTCCTCTCCCATGCATGAGGTACGTGGTTTGATCCTGACCTTTGGCCAATACCTATGAGGAGTTTGAATATTCTCTCTGCAGCTCTGTGGGGTTCTGCCCACCTCTCAGAAACATGCTGAGTGCCGCCACCTTAAAAATACATTGAATGGAGTCAGGGGCAGCCTATCAAGGGAAGAGTTGTATGGACCAACTGCATTAGGACATTAACTGTGGTGCATGACATCTTCAAGACAGAAGAACACAGACTAGTTAGCCACTCGATGGTGTAAAGTTGGCTGTAGGTGATTTGGGCATGTTGACTAATTTTGCTAAAAATGGGTATGGGAATTTGCTGGTGATAAATGCCAGGGGACCATGCGGACAGTGGGAAGGGATATTAGTCTATGTGCCTCTATGAGACAATGTGTGCCCACCATAAAGCCTAGCAGCCCTATGTCAATAAGCTACCAGTTGGTGCCCTATTGCTCAGCAGCAGTGTTGTGTTGCCCAGCCCAAACTGGGGTAGCTCTGTTGTGCAAAAAGATGGATGTAAAAATAATGAACTTGCCAAATGTGAACTAAGGATTGCTATACTCACTAGAGCCTTAGTATAGGCTCACTGGCAGGATAATGCTTAGAACAGAAGGCTGGATATCATGTCTATCCAGGAGACAAGGCAGAAGAGCAGGACAGTGCAAAGCAGTAGAGTCACTTGGAATTTAACAGGGAAAGACAGGCTAGAAATAGTGTGAGAAGTGTGGTGAGAAAGGGTCATCAGAATTACTGATAGATTCATTGCAGTCAGACTCCAGGGTAAAGCAATGGCAGTATTCAACTTATATATGCCAAGAACAGGGTTGTAATCACATGGAAAAGATAGCAGTTGAAGGAACGACTAGATAAAAGGCAAGACAATATGAGTTGGTGTTGATAATGAAAGGCCTGAATGCTCATTTCAGGTATCAGGACAGAAAGAACAGATTATGAGGGCTGCCTGGGTCCACATGGGCAGAGTGACAGAAATAAAGGAAAGGACAGGTCATTGCAGATTTCTGTATGGCAGACAGCTTGATGGTGGCCAATGTGTGGTTCAGCAAAGACAGTTGCAAGATCGCATACAACAACGAGTGACATGGAACAGGTGAAATTCCTCCTGGTGAGTAAAGGACAGTGGGATAGAATCAGAGATTGCAAAGTGATCTCCAGCAAAACAGCCAGCCCACAATGTAAGCCACAGAGGTCAAAGAAGGCTCTTAGATCAGTAGAGACTAGGCTGAAAACCTGGAAGTTTACTGGAGCAAAAACGGTGCTGATTTGTCTAAACATGGGCTAAAGTCTTGGCTAGGCTTACAAGGGCCTCAAAGCCAATAGCCTAGTAACCTCCTATGATCCTATGAGTCCAAGGAAATATTCAGGTAGAAGAGGGAACAGGTGGAGTTAAAGAAGAATGGCACTGTGCCAAAACAGCATGTGAGAGGACTACAGAGCAGATATGCATCTGAGCCAGGTATGCAAATAAGGTACATAAGGAAATCTGGTGGTGCAATGCAGAAGTCCGGGAAGTCATCAGAAGAAAGATGGAGTGCAGGATAAAGTTGAAGATAGAAAAGTTGGGCCAGGCTAAGAAGGAATGCTGCTTGGCTAACAAACAGACTAAGAGAGGTAGCAAATTATTTTAAGCTTCTTGAATTTATCACTAATCAGGAGTTGAAATTTCATCTTCAAGTCAATTATCTTATAATTAGTATCAAGCAAAATCAGGGCCCTTTATTCGAGGCAGGTAATTAATGTCCACCTACTGCAAAAACTTCATATCCTGGCTTATCTTCTTCAAACTGTATTATTTGCTCGATGTTTTAACCAACTTTCTTTTGATTTTCTGAAAAGTCGATCTTCTGAAGGGGATCTATATATATATATAAATATATATATATTTATGGGCCCTATTTGTATTGTCGAAAGTACGGTTCATCGAGCCATACTTTATTGAACACTCTTTAGCGAAAGTGCATTTTGTCGAAAATGCACTTTTCGCTAAAGAAAAAAAAATCATGCACTTTGCATGTACTGTTAGTTGTACATCAATGTATACTGTTGATGTACAACTAAGGAAACTCCTGTTGAGATCGTGGTACAGTGGGGATAAGGGCATATTCCCTTTTCCCAACTGTAGTGTGATCTCGGAGTGAGAATAATAAAGTTGGGGGGTTGTGGAGGGCTTGCCTTCTGCATAATACTGTTTGTTTTTTTTGTTTTTTTTTTACATTTTATTGTTTTGTTTTTGTTCCGCGAAAGTGCATTTCCGATATAATGCACTTACGTGGAAGTGTATTATCGAAAATATGGTTCGATGAACCGTATTTTCGATAATACAACATAGACCCGTATATATATATATATATATATATATATGTATATATATATATATATATATATATAGTATATATATATATATGTATATATATATATATATATATATGTATATATATATATATATATATATATATACACACACACACACACACACACACACACACACACAAAACTTTGTCGAAACTGTGATGGTAAACATATATATATACATACACACACACACACACACATATATATATATATATATATATATATATACACATGTTTACCATCACAATTTCGACAACGTTTTGTGCGAGTAATGACTTACTCGAAAAACGTTGTCGAAATTGACATTAGCGAACAATGACAAGAATAAATCAAAAAAATGTCAACAGTTCGACTGTTGACATTTTTTCAAGCTTACCTCAACATCCAGTGCCATTCAAAACATGTTTTGCAAGGGGGCAAGCCCTCCCTGCACCCCTCACAACCCCGCTTATATATATACTTACTCCGAGTACGCACTACAGTGAAGGGATGGGTACATGTCCCGAACCCCAGTGTAGTGCAATCTCCACACAATATGCCAAACTCACAAAAGTGAGAATGCACACTGGCATTTGCTGTTTTGTGTCTTAGGCATCTTTTGGTTTGCTAATATGAACCATTGAAAACATCCTTTTGCACATCTGCCATCGCAGATATGCACTTTGGCAATGTGATGGTAAACCCATATATATATATATATATATATATATATATATATATATATATATATATAGGTATTTCCCTCTGTATATGATATTGTTATCTCTATAGAGTACATTAAATGTAGTTTATGTATTAAATGGACTTTATCTTCCTAGGCCTTTTTCTAAAAAGATAGGGTCTTCACAGTCCAAAATTCCTAGCTAACAAATGTAAATTAATTAATTAAACATTATATACAGCATAATGGCACAGAGGTGACCATCTGTATGCAGATGATTTATTTGAGGTCCGTTTACAAGACCTTTGAAAAAGTAAGATTAATCAAGTCTATAAATTAATTAGCCCATAGATCAATAAAGCCTTGTAACTCTAAACATTTTTCTTAATTCTGAGATGTAGCTAATGTTAGCATCAATACTATTTGTAAGCATAGGCGTTGATGCAGTATCTCACTCCTTATCCTGTAGGAGCTAAATTCAATAATCTGTTATTGTAGCTATATTTTGCAAAAATTGCTGCAGATTCTGAGCTGCCCATCAGTATGCTGAAAGATGGCTACCTTAGTATAAACTCGTTTGTTTCCTGACATTAAGCATAAATCTAATTTAATCTGCTGAATGAAGAGTGTATCAAATATTACTAAGTGCTAAACTGAGACATGGGAAAGACAGAGAGAGGGGAGGGGCACATAACTGGTCCCCTTTAGTTGTTTTCCACTTCTGCCCAGTGTAATTCCTTGCTGGGTTTTTATAGTGGCTACTTTCATGAATGATCACTCAAAGAAACAGTGCGAGCGAGCAGGAAGAACACCTCGCATGGCTCAGCTGAAACACTATTACTGCAGGAAGAACACCTCGCATGGGTCAGCTGAAACAGTATTACTGCAGGAAGAACACCTCGCATGGGTCAGCTGAAACAGTATTACTGCAGGAAGAACACCTCGCATAGGTCAGCTGAAACAGTATTACTGCAGGAAGAACACCTCGCATGGGTCAGCTGAAACAGTATTACTGCAGGAAGAACACCTCGCATGGGTCAGCTGAAACAGTATTACTGCAGGAAGAACACCTCGCATGGGTCAGCTGAAACAGTATTACTGCAGGAAGAACACCTTGCATGGGTCAGCTGAAACAGTATTACTGCAGGAAGAACACCTCGCATGGGTCAGCTGAAACTATTATTGCAGGAGGAACACCTTGCATGGGTCAGCTGAAACAGTATTACTGCAGGAAGAACACCTTGCATGGTCAGCTGGAACACTATTACTGCAGGAAGAACACCTTGCATGGCTCAGCTGAAACACTATTACTGCAGGAAGAACACCTTGCATGGTCAGCTGGAACACTATTACTGCAGGAAGAACACCTTGCATGGCTCAGCTGAAACACTATTACTGCAGGAAGAACACC